>NC_069780.1:60693636-60996666 GCF_027406575.1 Nycticebus coucang | reverse complement strand
CTCACTCTGTAGCTTAGGCTAGAGTGCAGTGGTATCATCATAGCTCATCATAGCCTTAAACTCTTGGGCTTAAGAGATTCTTCTGCCTCCTCAGCCTCCTGAGTAGCTGGGACTAGAGTTATGTGACACCATGCTCAGCTAATTTTTCTTACTTTTTTTGTAGCTATGGGGTCTTCCTATGTTGACTAGGATGATCTAAAACTCTTCAAGCAATCTTCCCACCTTAGCCTCTTAGGGTGCTAAAATAACTGGCATAAGCCCCTGCACTCATCTTACAGATTATCTTATAATATTATAAACAATTGTGGAATTGTTAGAGAATGTCTGCTAATTTGGGACAAAGAAGATAATGCTTATATGAAAATGGAGAGCATTTGAAGATCTTTGAGCAAAGATAGTATGTGATCAAGAATAGTAATCAGATGATGCTGATTAGTATAAATTTGTGTAGAAAGAAACACATGTAGATAAGTGATTAAGACTTGGCTTACAGTAAGCCAAGAAATTGATTGCTCGTATCTCAATCAATGGAAATAAAGAATTAGAAGCTTTTAGCATAAATTGTTTGGTATAGCTTCAATCGGTCATAGTGATGGAATGAAAGTGATGAGAGAGAAGAGGTTGTTGATGGTGAGTCACTCAATAAAAGGTGATGCCATTATTAGATTTTGAGAAGCAAAGGGGAAGAAAAAGCTCTTGGAATTGTGCTATGCTAAACTTTATCTTGTCTCTAAAGCATTATCAATTATTTTTGCCTTAATATGTTTCCTAATATGAAGTTATCTGTGTTAACAGTAACTTGAAATATAAATTATACTATATAAATAGTTTGAGATTATTAATATAATTCAAAACTTGTGAAATTTCTCTTAAAAAACGTGTTCCTACTTTAACTTCAGGTCTTCATAATTATTTTAAATATTTTGAATTTTTTAAATGAATATGTATGCCTTTTCTGAGTAAATTTTGCTTGTATTTATCATGTGCAGACTATCTGCTGCTCAGGAGTAAAACCACATGTGAAAATCTATTCATTAAATCCTGTAAGGAAACTGTAGCTTCTCCATTACTAATGAGAGATTTAACAAAAATCACTGACAAATTATATCTCTCCTTTCATTTCTTTGTATTTATATGGTATCCTATTGATTCAAAGCTCACAATATTTACTGCACATCTGTTTTACATTTGCAAATATACAGAATACTGCTTCATTTAATGTTTTGTTCCTTACATCCCTTATGCCTGATGCAATTACAGAATTTAGGAAGTGGATAGAAACCTAGTTGAATGGGTAAGAAAAAAAAAACAAGTGTACCCACAGCTGTATAATACTTAAACTTTATAATACATACAAATAGACTCCTTAAGCTCCTGCAGGATGCCTGAACACCTGGTAGATGAGATGGAAATGCAAAGTAGCTTAAATATTTTAATTCACTTTGCTCAGAGAGTCGGAATATGCAACTATGTAGTCATAAACGGAATATATGGCTTGCATAAGATATTTTCTCTTAAGATGTTCTTCAGTAAATGGTCCCAAAGCAGTTTTAAATACCTATCAACCTAAATTTGGAGGAGCTTATGAAGAAATATCTAGTGACTGCAATCAATACCTCCTGTGGACTGACAGAAAACTTACTTTACTCTTCTGTTAGAATTAAAAGATCAAGGGCAATATGTATAAGAGAGACTCTGCAGAAAATATGTACAAATATTAGTTGAGGGACTGGTTAGAAGTTCTGGGGACCAGTACTATGTCAGTTGACTTTTCAGTGAGAAGATAGTGGTAAATAAATATAAAATTAATTTTTCTTTTTCCTTTCTCTGCATGAAATATTCTAAGAGCAGATATTGGTGCTATCCTATAACCTCAAAGGTTGCTGTTTGCTACATTCATGCTGCTAACTAGTCTTCAATGTTTTGTATTCTTCTACTATATACTCCTACAAAATTCTTCCATATATGAAAATGAAACCAGGTAGCAAACAAAAAAACAGTGCTAATTGCCATTGCCAACCACATCAACTTAGGAGTTGAGGTCCAAATATTCCCCTAACCAAATGGTAACCATTACCACCAATACTCTAGTTGTTAACAATATTACTGCCCCATGTCCTAATCCAGAAGTGTATAATTACTTTTCTTTTTTTCTAAATTCTGAAATGTTATGCATGAACAAAACAAATCAGAAAAGATTGAGCCTCTCCTACAACATCATTAATATATTTTTATTCTCTAGATGTTATCAACATATATGTTATTATATATTATTTATATTCATAATGCATGTACAGGATACATTAGTATTCATTGTTATATAATGTATTCATTATTCAACACAAAATAGACACGTTAGAAAGGAACATAAACATTTTTTACATAGCTCATAGATTATCATGCACAAGTCTCTTTTGAGGTCACTGGCTTTATCCACCATAGGAATAATCAATGAACACATGAGAAATTTATGATATACTCCCTGGTAACTAGAAAAATGGGAAAAACCAAAGTTAAGATCTTCTAATTACAGTCTACAGTGAAAGGATTTTCTTGCTATCTCAGATTGCATTCTCCAATAATATATTCATAAAAATGATTTCGTTTTTATTTTGGTCTATCTGGTGGCTTATCTTTATGAATATTATCTTCATGTGGAAATAGCTTAATCTCTATGCATGTTATCTTCATGTGGAAATGCATTTGGAAGTTTACAAACTAGAATTATTTACACATATTTGGAACATGGTGTTTTTTAGTCTGATATTTGTCTGTTAAAAATAAAAGCATGTTGGGTGACACCTGTGGCTCAAAGGAGTAGGGTGTTGGTCACATATGCTGGAGGTGGCGGGTTCAAACCCAGCCCCGGTCAAAAACTGCAAAATAAATAAACAAATAAATAAAAAATAAAAGCATGTCTCTTACCTATCATTATTGTACAATCTTTATCTCTAAGTTTTTTCAGAAAAATAAGCAATTCTATTGTGTGACAATTTTTAATATTACCTTTTATTACTAAATATTACCACTTTAGTTAAAATTATGCTCAAATATATACAACCTTTTCTACTTTCTCAAAGAGTTTTAAATAATGAATAATATTGATTCAATTACAAGTTTAAAGATTGTTGATAGAGGATTAAATGATGTACTCTTGCCATTTTAACAAGTCCTTGAACAATAGGTTTGCATAAGGTTTCTAGAGCCTCTAGCTACTCTGTCCCTGTAATAGGAATTTAAGAAATATATTAAGAATGAATAAATAATTTAATGAGTGTCAAGTGAAAGAATCATTTATTTAATTTCTTTTGGTGGACCTGAATCCAGTTTGAAGGCAAAATGAATGACATACATTTCAATTTTTTTTAAAGTCTGAGGAGAATTTTAGGTGGTCTTGTTTTATCTGGAGTAGAAGCACAACCCCATGGAAGAAAAATTAAAAGAAAAGAAAAATAAAGCAGGGGAAGGAGAAACTCAAGTATAAAGTGTTACATTAGTGGGTTTCTAATTTTCTGACAAGTGAAAACGTGGGTTCAATGACACAGACTATACTCAGAAAGGCCACGTGGAACCAGAACATTTTAGAAAAGTTACAGAGAATAAAGATGAGTGAGGATGTTTTTTCCCCTGGCTCTTCCCCATCTCTTATCTTTGAAATTTGTCCCAGGGGACATTTGAACCCATTGCCACTTTCAAATGACATTTATAGGTCTTTCTGAACAGATTTGGGGGAGGTTAGACTTAGGTCTAGAGCTATCCCCCCCCCCCACTGTGACAGTCCCAGTAGATGCCAGGACCGAGCTCTGCCCACACCTCTGTGGCAGTGTTTAGTGATGAAGCAACATGGGTGGCAGCTAGCACTTTCCAACCATGAGACAAGACACAGGGGTAAGCCATCAAGGCAGCATCACCACCCAGGTGTCAGGAACTGTAACTGACCAGATACATTTTAGGGAGATACATAAATTAGTTCTAGAATACTCTGCCTTTTTAGATCTTAGATCTGTTCCTTATATTTCTGATTCATTTCTGTCCTTACCATCCTTGATTCTTTGAGTGATTTTCTAGAAATTGAAACAATATCATAAATATCATTTATGAGCAAACAGTATGTGATAAATACATTAGTAATGCTTGGGGCAGAGTCATTTAAGACCTGTGGAACATGCAGCAATCAACTGAGGTAATAATAAAATCAAAAGCAGTGAAAGAGAAAAAGACAGGACACACAGAATAGAATTTTCAAAAGTGGCACCCAAGAAACTACTGCTAGCTTGTGGGGCTTCTGCAAGTGGCCCTGAGTATTTGTTCCACCCAACTTTTATTGAAGGCTATTTTCTCATTTTAGTCAAAAGGGTAAGCTGAGGAAGGGAACAAAAACATCAGCAGTTTCTCTGAGTAAGCATGTTAGTTCTTATTCTAGTTATAATCATTTAACTTTGAGGGTCTGGGCGGCCTTGAGAAATTCAGAACCTGAGCCCTGTGTGGGGGCAGCCTCCTGTGTGGTCATGCACCCAGATTCCTTGGGGGAGGTTAGACCCTTCTAGTTTCTCTGTGGAGCAGATGTGGTGGTGTCAGTTCTCCTCTAAAGAATTGGTGAAAAGGGGGTACTTCCCCCTTGTCTCCATCCAGAAGCATTTTCCTCCATGGTTAGGGTACAAGCCCTGCTGCACATATCTCAGGGTGCAAGCTATTCCCTTGATCTCTACCCTGGCCATGATACAAATCCCGACAATGGGTATTTGCTTTGACTGTTGACAGGGCAGGGGTCAGCCTGGTTATTGTTCCTTCCCAGGCCTAGCATGCAGCTTTTGCCATGGCCATTGTTCTTCATAGTGTTTACAGACCCAGCAGGGGGTGGACGGGGTTGCAAGTTGTATCCCTTACAGGCTAGGGATAAAAGCAGAAACTGCTCAGACGAGTAATTTAACTGTTAGTTTAAAAGTGAGCTAGATAAATTGTTTTTATTCTGCCTTGCTCAGCTTATTTCTCTGTTTTTAACCCTTTTCTGGGAGTGTTTTCCCTTGTCAAGAATGGGATCTTGTATCCCCATTCTCCCTGCAAGTAGAACTTCTAAAATGTTAATTAAGTTCCTACCACAAGTCCCCATCAGGCAGCTAGTTATTATGCTATAGTAAAGATGATATGACTGAGACATAAAATTTTAAGTAATATCTTCAAGGTTAATAGTTACAATTTGTGACACCAAAATTTATACTTAGAACTTCTGAATAAAAGGCCAGATCATATTTTTAATTCTATATCAAGATAATAAGAATTTGTCTTTGGTGTTAGGCTTTTGAGCACTTTTCAAGATAATTAAGAGTTTATCTTTCTTTGGTTTTAGGATTTGAACAATTTTAAGTAAGAAATAAATTGCTTAGTCTCGTCATTCTCAAATTGTACATCATATTTAGCCTCAGTTATAATTTTACCAACTAATACAGTAGGATTATCAACAAAGGCTCATGAAAGTATAGCATTTATTTATAAGTAAGGGTCGAGAGGCATTGTAGACGTGGTAATTTTTCGTGCTCCAGTCAACAAGAGAAGCAGCTATAGTTAGGAGTTAAGAGTACCTAATCAGTTTTTGGTGTTTATATTCCATACTATCATTAATATGTTTTATTTGAAAAGTAATGAGATATATTTCACTTTGATTCTCTAAGTGTAATTATAGTATTATGTGATAATATGAAAGTCACACTAGGTTGTCTTCATAAAATATAGTGAGAAAGGTTTATTTTCCAAATGTTTTATTTGACAATGTGTCTTAATGCTCATTAAAACAACAAAAACAATCACCAAGACAATCATTCTATCTATAAATCTGTATGTGTTTATGTTTGTATGGGAATATTTCAATCAGAGAGAAACCAAAGAATAAAAACATTTATAAAACGGGCCTTTTGAGTGATAGAGCAGATGTACACTTGCCCCTACACTGAGACAAACATCTGAATGTAATAGAGGCTTCCCTATTGAGGAGTCCTAAGGATTTTCATGGAGCAAATACTGACAGAGATAATAACTAAATAACACTAAAAACCACACCTTCTGTGATTAGCTATATAACTGCTTAAAATAGCAAAAAGTGTCCAACATTATAAATTTTAGTCTAGAGACTGCTTAAATTTTATGCATTTATTTTGTTAAATGGCACAAACATTTCTATTATGTGCTCTGGGAAGTTACTGAAGACAATGTGCATTTCTGACATAATGATTATTAGAGTTATTTAATATGATAAAAAGTAAAATGATTGCAATAAGAATTGTGGCAGGAAATAATTAGCTCCTTGATTCATGGTCTTCAATAGAAAGATAATACTTAAAAACAGTAACAAAAAAGAGCTATGAGCAAATATAATAAATTACTTAAAAGTTTATCTCTGCATCAATGTGTCTGCATCAATAATCACAAAAAATTCATACATACATTACTTTATTTAGGTACAGTACTGAGACACTCTTGGTAGTTGAAAATAATTCACATTTTGTTTTCTGTTTTTAACTCAAAATGAATTAACAGTATAGAATACTAGAAATCTAAGCACATTTTTAGATTCCTTTAAAAAGCACACTTTTTTATTAATGAATAAATAAAATTTTGATTACCTAATACAACTAAAATAATACTGCCTTCTTCTGAAAATCCTTGGGAATCAAAGATGTTTTTAAGAAATGAAAGTGCTCATTGTGAATTGACCAGTGGCTCTAGTCTCTCACTGAAGCATCGCCACTGTCAGTAGAGATGAAAATCGCAAACAATTGAAATGATTGGCAGAGCCCCTTTCTTGGCACATACGTCAGAAATCTGGCCAATGGCATTCTAGGAACCTTAAGGATGTACATATCTCTGTGTCTCTATGTCATGCAAAGCCAGAGTAAATTCTAATTTGATCAGAGTTATGGCTTTAGGTATTTAGTATTAATTCAAAAAAGTTAAATTTCTATGTGCTATGTTATACTGAGGAAAATAATTCTATACTTCAAGTGCAGGAATATAGTTAAAAAAAATGTGAGAGATATTGAGTGCTTAATTATAATTGCTGATTATCCTATAATTAAACTTAAATTGTTAAACACCTGTTTCGATACACACTATACAAAACTATTATGGGCTTTTTGAATTTTAATGGAGAATATAATAAATGAGACCAAATATACATTGCCTCTGATGTCTAAAAATGTTTTTATTTGCTATGGAATAGTTGATGGAAGAGTAAGTTAGGAGAAGCCTCAGTCATCATGTAACATTCAAAAAATAAAATTAAGGGATTGTCAGATTGTTACTTAAAATTCATTTTCTCAAAAATGAGGACCTAGAATGCTAAATACTGTAAATATTTAAATTCAATATATCCAACAAGTATATAAAGTATTTGGAATTTTATAGCAAAAACAAAGTAAAGAAATGGAAAATAAATTATATTTTTATATATAATGTTTAGAAGTTCTTGATATTTAAGTTCTAGAATAGATTAACCAGAAGTTTGAACATAATAAAATGATTATGTTTTATTTTCACTCATAAGTTTGAACATAATAAAATTATTATGTTTTATTTTCACTCATATAATTGTCATTTATATATCTATTCAATTAACATTGAGTTCTAACAGGTATGGTTTACATTGTTTGATTCCCTAACATGGAACTTGTTTAGTATGCTGTGCTTATGATTAAATATTTTGTTTTTCAAATCTTTGAAACCCTTAAGACAATGAGAATATTATAGAAAAGCATACTCTTTTGAAATATGGTTTAAGAGAAAATACCAGTTGAGTTTTCAAAGATGAAATGATAAGAGTATAATATTTATAGTTCTCTTTATTCTAATGTACCTGGAAATTCCTGATAATCTAAGTCCAAAAACATAAAGGGTTTGTGTACTATCATTACAATTGAAATGTTATCAACCCCAATCACAACTCCAATTGTGATTGGAGTTGATAAGAGTCTTGGATGTTAAGGAAGAAAAAGGAGATGGTATAGTCCTATTAAAATTTTAGTTCTTCTACTTGCTATCTAACAAAATAAATGTTAGTCTTGGATAAAGATTACATGGAGGATAAAGTTCCAGTAATTGAAAATTTACCAGTTAGAAATTTGTACTAGTCTGGCCAGAAAATTTAAGCACTCAATAATCTCTTCTTCACATGGCTGCAAAACATAAATAAATCAAAAGAGCTATTCAATCCAACAGCTTCAATGAAGGGTAAACTGATAAATTTGCATAAAGATGCTATTTTATGTCACCATGGCATTAATTGTATCCTGAATATGGACTGAGGGAAGTGATTAGGAGCTCTCTTAACTCACAGAATACTTTCTGAAAATTTAGGCAAATTGAATGAATTTGTTCTTCAAGTATCCTTATAACATATGGCTCTTTTTCATTTGGAGCTAGATGACTATAACAAGGCATGTGTCCTATGAAACAGGGTAAAGAGTAGATTTTGTTTACCTTTTAGAAGACAAATGCAGAAGCTCCACTTCTTAGAATTGATGAAATCCAGATTATCATACACAGATTCCTTAAAGAGTCTCTAAATTACACAGTGTTCTAATAGACAAGTCAAGGTCATTATTATCATCATCAATTTTATCCATGTTATTTACTTTCTAACATAAGTAAACACACATAGGACAAGAAAAAGTAGGGAAATATATGAATACACAGAGTGGACAGAATGCTGGAGAAGAGTATTTGTTTAAAAAAGGTAGAATTTGGCATAATTGGAAAAGATACAGGGATGTTAAAACCCATGTTATCCCTTCCTATTGGTCAAACCAGAGTGAATATTGGCGGATAGAAGCCTTACTTTCTCATGGTAAATTGGGGACAGCAGATAAGAGGATGAGACAGTTTTAGACTCATTCGTGATTTTAATTACATAACTGTCTTGGATAAAATTAACAAGCTGTGGTGTATGTATACCATGGAATACTATTCAGCTATTAAAAAAATTGGAGACTTTACATCCTTCGTATTAACCTGAATGGAAGTGGAAGACATTATTCTTAGTAAAGCATCACAAGAATGGAGAAGCATGAATCCTATGTACTCAATTTTGATATGAGGACAATTAATGACAATTAAGGTTATGGGGGGGAGGAAAAGCAGAAAGAGGGACGGAGCGAGGGTGGCGGGGCCTTGGTGTGTGTCACACTTTATGGGGGCAAGACATGATTGCAAGAGGGACTTTACCTAACAATTTCAATCAGTGTAACCTGGCTTATTGTACCCTCAATGAATCCCCAACAATAAAAAATAAAAAATAAATAAAAATAAATAAAAAATTTAGTGCTATGGAATGTATGCGTTCCCTCAAAATTGAAATTGAAGCCTATAACTTCAATGACAGTAGTCAGAGGTGGAGCCGTTGAGAGGTAATTAGGTCTTAAGGGTGCAGCCCTCACAAATGTGATTATTGTTCTTTTAAGAAGAGACATTAAGAGAGATGATGTTTGCCATATGAGCACACAGCAGGAAGAACATCTATGAAGGGAAACAGAAAAGCAGTCCTCACCAGACCTTAGAGCTGCTGGTGCTGCAAACTTGCTTTTGAACTTATTAGCCTCCCTAAATAGGAGAAATGCGTTTATGCTGTTCATGCCACTTGGTCTATACTATAGCTTGAGCTGAAAAACACAGGTTCTTAAAATCACACTGGTATGATTTTGGATGACTTGCAAACTTGGCAAACTTTCAAACTTACTTAACCTTGAATATCAATTTTCTCATCTGCTACTTAACTAATAATAACTACAGCAGCCATTGTCATAAAAAATGTATGTGACATATGGTGCGCATTCACATTCATTTAAAAAATATTAGAAGAAGGAATATCATGCATCAGGAACTCATCAATTTGTAAAGGAATAAAATGGTATAAAAAAACTACATATATGTGTGTTCCATCCATGTAATAGGTGATGATAAAATATTGGTGACATATTCTTTATGTTGACTTTCAATAACTAGCTATTTTTCTGAATTTTAGAACTTCTTTTGGGAATACTAGTTATAATAATAGAGTGATGTAATTCTAACCAGAGTGCATGAACTCTTTACCTTTATATGCATTGAATAAATCCCTGAACTTTTAATCTCTAAAGATAGACGATATTTAATATAAAATAAAAAGTATATTTGGTGCATTGCATGTTTATCTTCACCAGCCAAGAGTCCCCTTATTTTTATTCTAAATTAGATAAGGAAGGAAATAAAGACATTTCACCTCAAACACATAAACTTTTTCCTAGGGATGAAAGTGAAGGCTAAGTGTGAGAGAGAGTTTCATTTGACGTGTTTATTTTCTAATAATGACCAAGTAAACGTGTTATATTTTTTATAGCATATGGGTCACTATGGAAGTTTGAGACATACTGTGCTATGGTCCATTATTTCATTTCCAAGAAACAGAGTTGACAGCATCCTTTCTGATTCACCTGAACAAGTTTCCACTTGTTCAGCTTATCAGTGTTGCTGGGAGGACTTTGTTTCTATTAATGTGGATTTTATGTTTCTTGATTTTTTTGTATCTTAGCATTTTTGTAATGACCCACAAACAAAGTGACAAACAGTTGGAGTATTAATTAATATTGGTATAAATGATTCTTTTAATCCCAATATATTATCCTAAGCATCTACGTCTCCCTGGATTTGAACTTGTCAGCTTAGTCTGCTGGGATGAGAACAGAGCTGCAGTCTGGGCTGCTTCTCCCCGAGATGCTGCAGAAGAGCATTGTCCATGTTGTCTTTGATCAGAGTAGTCAGCACTGTGAAAGCTCCAGGGGCCATTGGCCCCTAGAAGCAAGACATGTAAGGTGACAGGATAGATAGGTGAGGACCCAGCAAGTGGACAGCTTTTGCAGGAGGGGTAGCAGGAGAAATTATATAAGCTGTTAACAACACAGGTGAAGTTCTGAAAGTACCGTCCGTGACTTCACTAATGTAGTAAAACAACTGTTTTTTTGGCTGACATCAATGACTTCAATACTGTCAATTAAATCTGCAAACAGCATTTCAAGAGTATTTTTCATGCTGGAGCTGTATACTAGGTTGCTGCCTTGCCCAAAGCAGGAAAAATTGAAATTGAATCAATTGCTGTCCAAAGCCTTCTTATAGCAGCATGTCTATAACTAGGCCTCATGTTTAGTCTATAATTTTTAACATCTTAATTTTTATGATTGATGTAAAATCTTCATTAACATTTTAATTATTACCATTGGTGAAAATGTAAGGTCGACTAAAATATCTGTAGTTATTATGGAAATACTATATAACCAGGGTAGTGAACATGAAAATTAGACAATAAATCCAGTTGCTGATGTAAAGTTCACTTATATACAACCATATTACTGAATATGGGAAGGGGATACTCATTACATAGTTACTCCAATCAATAAAGAAAAAGGAAATAACAGGTAAGAAAGATGAGTTATTGTTCTTGAGAAATAATCAAAAAAACATCTAATTCAAAGTAATTTAATGATGTGAAATATTCTCATTTCAGATTTGTGATTCTGCTTACATTTAAGTAAAAATTAAAGTATTTCATGGCTTGGCGTCTGTGGCTCAAGCAGCTAAGGCGCCGGCCACGTACACCTGAGCTGGCGGGTTCAAATCCAGCCTGGGCCTGCCAAACAACAATGACGGCTGCAACCAAAAAATAGGCAGGCGTTGTGGCAGCCGCCTATAGTCCCAGCTACTTGGGAGGCGGAGGCAGGAGAATCACTTGAGCCCAGGAGTTGAAGGTTGCTGTGAGCTGTGATGCCACAGCACTCTGCCCAGGGTGACAGCGTGAGGCTCTGTCTCAAAAAACAAAACAACAAAAAAAAAACTCTGACGTACTTTAATTTTTTTTTTTTTTTTTTGAGACAGAATCTCACTTTGTCACCCTTGGTAGAGTGCTATGGCATCACAGCTCACAGCAACCTCCAGCTCTTGGCTAGGGCGATTCTCTTGCCTCAGCCTCCAGAGTACCTAGGACTACAGGTGCCCGCCACAAGGCCCGGCCATTTTTATTGCAGTTGCCACTGCAGTTTAGCTGGTTGGGACTGGTTATACCCCATCACTCTTGGTATATGGGGCCAGCACTGTACCCACTGAGCCACAGACCCCACACAGTATTTCAGTTGTAATGGTAGAATTCAAGGAGAAGAAAGTGGACTGTAATTTTATATAAACAATATTTTCCTAATGGAAATAAAATAGACCTGCAGGAAAAAAGGAACAACAAAAAATCTGCTTAATTACAGCATACCTATCTGAATAAATAGGTCATTCAAAATGTCACAAATATTTGTGCTTCTATAGTTAAAACACTTTAATTTCTCAGTTTGACACATCTAGTATGTCCAACTCCAAATAAATACTATCAGAAAGACAATAATAAAGTATATTAAATATAGCTAATGATTATAATCATATTAACAAAAGATACTATATTATCAATTTGATGTTCTGAATATAAAGTAAAGTGAAGGAATCCGAACATATGAAAAACACATTAAAAATGTAATTCCTGGGGCGGCGCCTGTGGCTCAGTCGGTAAGGCGCCGGCCCCATACACCGAGGGTGGCGGGTTCAAACCCGGCCCCGGCCAAACTGCAACCAAAAAATAGCCGGGCGTTGTGGCGGGCGCCTGTAGTCCCAGCTACTCGGGAGGCTGAGGCAAGAGAATTGCTTAAGTCCAGGAGTTGGAGGTTGCTGTGAGCTGTGTGAGGCCACGGCACTCTACCGAGGGCAATAAAGTGAAACTCTGTCTCTACAAAAAAAAAAAAAAAAAAAATGTATTTCCTTATATTGCCTCTGCACGTCTGAATTTTGGTGTAAGTAAATTTGTGTTTTCTCAGAATTGATTAATTCTTGGACAGTTAAATAGGAAAAATACAAATTTTACACAAACTGTTGTGCATATCAATTTTATTAAATAATAGGAGTAAAATTTTTTTTATATTCAAAATCCCCACTTTTATTTTTTTCTGCGTACTTGGTCCAAAACTGAGGGTGTTACAAATGTGAGAATTATGCCAAAGAAGTTGCTTTATTATTGTCACAATTACTTGGATGCAATTTTTCGCTGGTAGGTATACGCATATGTATACAGATAGTCCAATCACTACTACCCACTTACTGGCTTCCAATATCTTCTTTCCTTCTTTTTTTTTAGAGACAGAGTCTTACTTTATCACCCTCGGTAGAGTGCCGTGGTGTCACACAGCTCAAGGCAACCTCCAACTCCTGGGCTTAGGCAATTCTCTTGCTTCAGCCTCCCAAGTAGCTGGGACTACAGGCACCCAGCACAACACCCGGCTATTTTTTGTTGCAGTTTGGCGGGGCCGGTCTGAACCTGCCAGCCTCCTTATATGGGGCCTGCACCTCACCCACTGAACCACAGGTGGCACCCCCCCCTTTTTTTTTTTTTTGAGGCAGAGCCTCACTGTGTTGCCCTTGGTAGAGTGCTATGATATCACAGCTCACAGCAACCTCAAACTCTTGGGCTTAAGAAATTCTCTTTCCTCAGCCTCCCAAGTAGCTGGCACTACAGGCACCTGCCATAACACCCAGCTATTTTTGTTGCTGTTGTTGTTGTTGCAGTTGTCATTGTTGTTTAGCAGGCCCGAGCTGGGTTCAAACCCATCAGCCCCAGTACATGTGGCCCACACCCTAACCACTGAGCAATGGGTGCAGAGCCCAACATTTTCTTGAATTTATCCGAATTCTCATTTGATGCACATCATTCCAAAGTTGATTTTTAGGTGGCCAGATAGTAAATCCAAGCGTTGACCACAGTTTTTGATAAATTATATTTTCTTCCTACTTCAGTATTTTTTTCTTCTCTCTTCACTGCAACCTCCATATCCTTGGCTGCTAAAGTTTACTTCTTCAATAGGCTTTGTATTGCTTTTTGTCTTCTGTAAATAAAATATGAACCCCATGAGGACAAAGAGTTATGTCTGTTCTATTTATTTTTGTATCCTCAGCATTTAGAACATTTTGCGATACCTAATACATGCCCAAGAAATATCTTTGACGTAATGAATGAATGAAAGTAGTGAATGGTTTGGCTTCAGGACAATGTTATTTTGGGAAGGAAATATGTGATAGCATGTTGTCTCATGCATACTTCTGTTCTTGTTACAACTGCTTTTTATTTTGTTTTTTAGGTAGCCTTCTATGTTTGTTTTATATTATTTAAAAGAATTTTCCCAGAGATTAGTAAGAAAATATATATAAAATGAAATATTGTCATGTGGTTTTGTAGTTTTTTTTTTTGTTTTTTTTTTTTTTTTTGTAGAGACAGAGTCTCACTTTATGGCCCTTGGTAGAGTGCCATGGCCTCACACAGCTCACAGCAACCTCCAACTCCTGGGCTTAAGCGATTCTCTTGCCTCAGCCTCCCGAGTAGCTGGGACTACAGGAGCCCGCCACAACGCCCGGCTGTTTTTTGGTTGTAGTTCAGCCGGGGCCAGGTTTGAACCCGCCACCCTCAGTATAGGGGGACGGTGCCTTACCGACTGAGCCACAGGTGCCGTCCTGGTTTTGAAGTTTCTTAAACTACATGTATTCACCATGGAGTGAATGGCATATAAACTGAATGCGTGATTAGATAGCAATGTACACCAACTGTAGGGTGACACTCATTATGCCCTGACCTGTACGGAGCATTTGCCCAATGTCAGAACAAACTGGAAGATTTAATGACTACATTTTCTCAATAGTGTCATCATTATCTCTTGTCATACTTAAAACAGGGACAATTTTTTTACATAGTTAATTTCTAAATACTTTCAAAAGCAAAACAAAACAAGTCAAAGGCATCTTCTTACTATTAGAGTGAAGTTTAAAAGGATAAATGTTGGTATGCCTATATCTATTTTTAGTTAGATATACAAGCTAGATATACACCTTTTCTTGACAGTGTAAATTCTTCCAATTGATTTGGCTTCACAATCTACAGAGGTCGGCTGTCATATTTTGTGAGAATCCTGGGGATTTGAACTAAATTTAATATGTCTTATGATTATTGACTTGATAAAACAAGATGAATATGGTTACACATTTCACTTATTTTTGTTATTTACTTAAATTATTGATTTTATCAAATATTAGTCTTTTCATGGCCCTAAAAATGAAACAAAATTCATATTTTAGTATAAACAGCACATTTTCTTGTTGCTATTAGATGTCCACAATTTTTCTTTTTCTTCTCCCCATATGCTATATAATAGCTAAGTATACTTTGATGGACCACAAATCAAAAAATAGACTTAAAAGCGTCACTTGGATTTGCTTAGCATATTAGAATATATATCAACTCTTAAGTTTGAAAAAGGTAGCAAAATAATTGGTAAGAATGAAAATATAATTTAAAAAACTCATCCTTAATGAAACTTAGGAACAAGAAAGTTCAAGATGTAATTTTACTATTGTAGTTTAGCTGCAATTACATTTTAGACAGGGTTAAATCCTGCAAAATTCTAGTTCAAATTGGGGGCAGTATATTATTTCAAAGTTTGTTGCCTGTAGTTACTTCTAGACTTCTACAGACCAAAGATCAGCTTGACATAAGGTTATAGTTGACTAAGCATAACAATGAGCTTGAGTATAAGTGAAATGCCTTATGGTTACAAGCAAGAATGACCCACCTTTTCTGACATTTACTGCCTTCTATGGTTTTGCAAGCCTTTCTTCTCTGCTGGGTTTCTTTGCAGCAGATTCAGAGTAAAATTTCCCAAGTGATTATTTCTTTTTTGAACTGATACTATAAAAGAGCAACTATTTTTTTTTTAAGTGCTGTGAGATTTTAACACACAGGCAATGCTGAAAACGTAAATGTCTCTGCAGAAGTCATCTTCTCGTGCCCTTTATTGGTATATACCAGCATCCCAGGAAATGTAAATAATAGAAGGGCAGTAAAGACTTTAGACCTTCTCAAAGTAAAAATGCACCCTGCTAGCGACTTGTTTTCTATGTTATTGAAGAATAAGGCTAAGTGGAGAAAAGGCATGCAGAGACACAGGCAGTCTTAGAATTTAACATAGAATAAAACAGAATAGTCAGACAAGATAATAAAATATTAACTGACATACTAGAACTTACCATTTATTTCTTAAATGACAGCTACTTCTTTTTGATAATTTTTATTTTAATGGCAGATGACTAAATGGAATTTCTTCTTAACATCAAGAGGTTACTATACACATAGATGTACTTTCATAGATATTCCAATGTCCATAATATGAATTATAAATATCTTGCATAAAATTAATTTTGTGTGTGGTATATGATTGGAAATGATAAGAAATATTGGGTTTAAATTGACTTTTATATCATTTTTCGTATTATTTATTTTGTATAAATTTTAAGGGGGAAACCTGTATCATTATTGATCTAAATTTAAATACATTAATAGAGTCAAAACATTTAGATAAGTAATGATACAGGGTTCCCCAGTTCAGAGCTGCACAGGGACCCCCTCACCCTCCCATTTTCTAGGCCTGAGCAAAAAGGACTTTCCAGAGTGCGTTCTCTGGACTGAAGCAGGGTAAGAGAAAAGCAGGCTGATTGGTAACTCACATGGGCAGTCTCTCCTGGGGTGGAAAGCATATACTTTGCTGCCTCACCTGGGATCAGGACCAGAAGGGCCATATTCATGTGCTAATTATTTTCTCACTGCTGCCCCCCCCCCCCACCCCTGACCCTGGCCTAATGTGACATATTTTGGACATGCCTTCCCCAGGTCCCCCTGCTCACAGGCAGTATATGAACCCTTCCTTAGACTAAAGACCCACCGGGGCTTCCCAGTTCGTTCCCCAGGCTCTCTACTGCCCAAGGTTCTGTTGACCTTCTTTCCCTAACCTATTTCCTTCCTTGTCAATAAACTCTGTCCTTTCCCTTATCCACATGATCTGTGGTTCCATTCTTCAAATCCTAAGATCAAAAGAATTTCTGGAAACAGTAAGACAAAAGTCCACTCCCTTTACCCTTCTTTACAGTTGGAGTTGCTGCCCAGAAGCAATCATATTTAATTATGTATTTCTGCTCTTCATACTTTTAGTTGTCACTTCATCTCTAAATAGTAGGCAAATTCTAATTTTTCATTTATCAGAGCTAGAGAGCATTGATTTCTTTTTATAACGCCTCTAATTATGATGAGACTATTTTCTCAAAGATTACTTCAGGAATGTGAGACCACAGAACACAAGTTCCATTATTTGCACTATCAATCATAAGAAAATATATTTTCCACATTTTGTAGAATAAAAATGAAAATACTGCTACCCTTCCTTCCATCCCTTTCCCCTTCCATGTCTCTATCTCTAGGAAAATAAAGAAAAAAAAAAAACTTTTATATTCTCAATAGGGACTTATTTACATCTATTAATGATGATAACTGAGTATTTTGTGATTCATCTTTAAAATTAAAAATGTTATAAACCTATGAAAATTAAAAAAAAATTATGATGCAAATATTTAATGTGCCAAGTCATTTCTTATGACAATGTTTTATTACTTAGGGGTCTAATCCAAGCCAGTTATTCACTCAAAGCAAGATTTTCCTAGCATCAATTTTAAATTGATTCTTTTTTCTTACATTCCTTTAATTCAAATTTATGCTATGATGTCATTTGTTTATATTTAAACCATAACTTTCTTTGTAACATTTTCTTCTTCATCCCTCCAGCAACTTTTCTTTTCCATTTATCCTTTGTCTTTACAACTCATAACCCTACAATATTCTTACATTCAATTTTTTCTTTCTTTCTTTTTTTTTTTTTTTTTTGGTCAAGTCATCTTACTTAGATAACCATTGTGCCGCTTGAAAATACACTTTTATATGTTATAAACTTATGCTCAAGCTGTTTGTCTAGAAAATCTCTTTGTTTCTCAGCTGGAACTTCCTCTAATAGTTCTGCTGATTCTTTGATCCATATCATTCTCCTTTTGTCCTTCACCTTTCATTTAACTGGACTTAATCTCTATCAGAATATTCTGAGAGCGGTAAACACTTTGGAGCCAATATTTTTGAGTTTTTGCTTATTTGACATATTTTTGTTCTGTGGTCATACTTGACTGATAAGTTGATTAGACAGAGAATGCAAAGTTGAAACTATTTTCTTAAGATCTGAGAAGGTATTATCCTTTCTTAATTTAGCTTCTAAATGTTTCATAACAGTCTTATTTTCATTTCTTTATACTGTTGCTAGAATTTCTTTCTGCAGTTGGTCCTTGTTCTTGGATCAAATAATGAAAACCTAGGGACAACATAGATCAGTAGTATGATAGGATTTATTAGATAGAATGGAAGAGAAGAAAGGATAGACACCAGTGCCTCCAGCAGAGCGGAGGGGACTCAAGTGGGAAATCCTCACATCAATCTTTCATCTACAGGCTCATACTGTTTGGGGAATTACAATTGGCCAGGATTTAACAGACTTCAGTGTTAATTAGGGACTGAATGAAGGTATTAACAAATGAATGCAATTCCTTTAGGTGGGGGGACAGAGTGGCAGGAGGTCCACTCCAGAAGGGACATAGTTCACATGAAATGCTAGAAAATCTGCCTGTTGGGTGGCGCCTGTGGCTCAAGGAGTAGGGTGCCGGTCCCATATGCCAGAGGTGGCGGGTTCAGACCCAGCCCTGGCCAAAAAAAATCACAAAAAAAAAAAAAAAAAAAAAAAAAAGAAAATCTGCCTGTTACTTGTTTTGCTTGTATTCAGAGAGTACAGTTTACATAGAAAGAGTCTATTTGTTTAGGCCTGGAGAATGGGATTTTTTACTATCTTTGAATGGGGAAAACTTTGTATCAATGGGTGACTAGGTTTTCCTCTGAAAGACTTAAGAGTCTCATTATTCCTAAAATTTAAGATTGACAGTGTTTTGAGGGTTCCTCTGCCCACTCCTGCTATTTCTGAACAAAACCTTTCAGGAATATCAATTTTAAGATTTGTGGCCATTCCAGTAATATGACATTTTAAGACATTATTTTTGATAAATTCTTCCTCTCCATTTTCTCTGTTCAATTTTTTTTTTTATCCTTTAATATTCAGTGGTTGCATCTCCTATACAATTTTTCTATGGCACTTGTTGTTTATCAAATATTTTCTTCCTTTTATTTTTAGTTATTTATTTTGGTCATCTTTAATTTTTAGTTCTGAATTTCCTATTGATTTCTTCTTATTATTAGCAATAAAACTTTCCTTTAATTTCTATTTCTTCTGGAATTGATCTGTTTTAGTACACCTGTTTTTTTGTTACATGAATCCAAAATGTATTTAAAACTATTTAAGACAATAACTGAAAGTTATTTTTTGATCTATTTGTTCAATTCAAATTTTAATGTTTTTCTCAATACCCTAACAATAAACTCAGAATTCATTCCTTCCTCCCCTCCCCTCCCCTCCCCTCCCCTCCCCTTCCTTCCTTCCTTCCTTCCTTCCTTCCTTCCTTCCTTCCTTCCTTCCTCCCTCTCTCCTCCCTTCTTCCTTCCTTCTTTCTTCCTTTCCTTTTTTTAAATGAGACTTTCTCTGTCATATTGCAGCCTTTTTCAAGAATTAGTAATGTGGAATTAGCCAGAGATATTTTTGTGAAGGACATTCTACAAATTTTAAATATGTAAAAAAGGCAGCTCCTGTAGCTCAGACGGGCACCGGCCACATACACCGAGGCTGATGGGTTTAAACCCAGCCCAGGTCAAATATAACAACAATGACAACTGCCACAAAAAAATAGCCAGGGGTTGTGGTGGGTGCCTGTAGTCCCAGCTAATTGGGAAGTTGAGGAAGAGAATTGCTTAAGTCCAAGAGTTTGAGATTGCTATCAGCTGTGATGCCACGGCACTCAACCCAGGGTGACAGCTTGAGACTCTGTCTCAAAAAAATTAAACTAAACTAAACTAAAATAAATAAATAAATAAATAAATAAAACAGTATTTGTTGACTAGCTGTCTTTGCATTTAGTTAAGCAAATGGGGAGGCAGCAATGACAAGTAAGGAACACGTGTGTTTCAGGACCCAAAAGTTTGTCCTTTGGGCATCTGTGCTTTTCTGTTAGCTCTTCCAGCTCTATATGGAAGAGCTCTACAGATGCTATTTCAGCCAAAGCTAATGCTTGTTCCTGTGCATCAGTGTCTCCCCTTGTTCCTTCAGACCTATAGGTGACCCAGTGATTATGGTTCTCTGCTGTTGCTAGACAGAAGTACTTCCATGGTTTCCATGAGTCCCTTTTTTTTTTTATTTTTTATTTTTTTTGTAGAGACAGAGTCTTACTGTACCGCCCTCGGGTAGAGTGCCGTGGCGTCACACGGCTCACAGCAACCTCCAACTCCTGGTCTTAAGCGATTCTCTTGCCTCAGCCTCCCGAGTAGCTGGGACTACAGGCGCCCGCCACAACGCCCGGCTATTTTTTTTGTTGTTGTTGCAGTTTGGCCAGGGCTGGGTTTGAACCCGCCACCCTCGGCATATGGGGCTGGCACCCTACTCACTGAGCCACAGGCGCCGCCTCCATGAGTCCCTTTAAAATCAGCATCTCTAAGGGCGGTGCCTGTGGCTCAGTCGGTAAGGCGCCAGCCCCATATACCAAGGGTGGCGGGTTCAAACCCAGCCCAGGCTGAACTGCAACCAAAAAACAGCGGGGTATTGTGGCCGGCCCCTGTAGTCCCAGCTTCTCGGGAGGCTGAGGCAAGAGAATCACTTAAGCCCAGGAGTTAGAGGTTGGTGTGAGCTGTGTGATGCCATGGAACTCTACCGAGGGCCATAAAGTGAGACTCTGTCACTACAAAAAAAAAAAAAAAAAAAAAATCAGTATCTTTAAAATCAGTCCCTCATTACATTTTCTACCATTACTCTGATGGCCAGTGAGATAAGTTTCAAAAGAGGTGCCTTAATTTTTTTTTTTTTTTTATTGTTGGGGATTCATGGAGGGTACAAGAAACCAAGTTACACTGATTACATTTTTTAGGTAAAGTCCTGCTTATAATCGTGTCTTACCCCCAAAAGGTGTGGCACACACCAAGAACCCACCCCCTCTTGCCTTCCCTCTCTCTGCTCTTCCTTTCCCCACCCCTCCCTTCCTTCATTCTCTCTCTGCTCTCCCCTTCCCCCACCCCACCATGACCTTAATTGTCTTGATTGTCCTCATATCAAAATTGAGTACATAGGATTCATGCTTCTCCATTCTTGTGATGCTTTACTAAGAATAATGTCTTCCACTTCCATCCAGGTTAATACGAAGGATGTAAACTCTCTATTTTTTTTAATGGCTGAATAGTATTCCATGGTGCACAGCCTTGTTAATCCATTCCTGGGTTGGTGGTCTAGTACAAGTGTCCTTATGATAAAAGGATTTTTTTTCCTTCTGGGTAGATGCCCAGTAATGGGATTGCAGGATCAAATAGGAGGTCTAGCTTGAGTGCTTTGAGATTCTCCATGCTTCCTTCAGGAAACGTACTAGTTTGCAGTCCTACCAGTGTAAAAGTGTTCCCTTCTCTCCACATCCACGCCAGCATCTGCAGTTTTGAGATTTTGTAATGTGGGACATTCTTGCTGGGGTTAGATGGTATCTCAGGGTGGTTTTCATTTGCATTTCTCTATTGAATAGGAATGATGAGCATTTTTTCATATGTTTGTGAGCCATTCATCTGTCTTCTTTAGAGAAGTTTCAATTCATGTCTCTTCCCCATTGATGTATGGGATTGTTGGCTTTCTTCAGGTGGATTTATTTGAGTTCTCTATAGATCCTAGTTATCAAGCTTTTGTCTGATTCAAAAAATTCAAATATCCTTTCCCATTGTGGAGGTTGTCTATTTGCTTTGGTTGTTGTCTCCTTAACTGTACAGAAGCTTTTTATTTTAATAAAGTCCCATTTGTTTATTTTTAGTGTTGTTGCAAGTGCCATGCCAGTCTTCTTCATGAAGTTTTTCCCCAGGCCAATATATTCCAGTGTTTTTCCTATGCTTTCTTTGAAGATTTTTATTGTTTCATGCCTTAAATTTAAGTCCTTTATCCAACCTGAACCAATTTTTGTGAGTAGAGAAAGGTGTGGATACAGTTTCAGTCTTTTACATGTGGATATCCAGTTCTCCCAACACCATTTATTGAATAGAGAGTTTTTCCCCCAAGGTATATTCTTGTTAGGTTTATCGAAGATTAGGTGGTTGTAAGATGTTAGTTTCATTTCCTGGTTTTCTATTCAATTCCAAATGTCTATGTTTCTATTTTTGTGCCAGTACCATGCTGTCTTGACCACTATGGCTTTGTAGTACAGTCTAAAATCTGGTATGGTGATGCGCCAGCTTTGTTTTTATTACTAAGAACTGCCTTAGCTATACGGAGTATTTTCTGGTTCCATATAAAATGCAGAATTGTTTTTTCCCAAATCTTGAAAGTACAATGTTGGCATCTTAATAGGCATGGCATTGAATAGGTAGATTGCTTTGGGAAGTATGGACATTTTAACAATGTTGATTCTTCCCAGCCATGAGCATGGTATGTTCTTCCATTTGTTAATATCCTCTGCTATTTCCTTTCTGAGGATTTCATAATTTTCTTTTTAGAGGTCCTTCACCTCCTTCATTAGGTATATTCCTAGGTATTTCATTTTCTTTGAAGCTATGGTGAAGGGAGTTGTGTCCTTAATTAGCCTCTCATCTCAACTATTATTGGCATATACAAAGGCTACTGACTTGTGAACATTGATTTTATATCCTGAAACATTACGTATTTTTTTATGACTTCTAGGAGTCTTGTGATTGAGTCTTTGGGGTTCGCTAAGTATGAGATCATGTCATCAGCAAAGAGGGAGAGTTTGACCTTCTCTGCTCCCATTCAGGTGCCCTTTGTTTTCTTGTCTTGCCTAATTGCATTGGCTAGAACTTCCAGCACTATGTTGAATAGTGATGGTGACAGAGGACAAACGAGTCTGGTTCCAGTTCTAAGAGGAAAAGCTTTCAGTTTTACTCCATTCAGTAAAATATTAGCTGTGGGTATGTCATAGATAGCTTCAATCAGTTTCAGAAATGTGCCACCTATGCCTATACTCTTCAGTGTTCTAATTAGAAAAGGATGCTGAATTTTATTGAATGCTTTCTGCGTCTATTGAGAGGATCATATGGTCTTTGTTTTTGCTTTCATTAATCCAGTGGATAATGTTTATGGACTTGCATATGTTAAACCAGGCTTGGACCCCTAGGATGAAACCTACTGGATCCTGATATATGACTTTTTTAATGATAATCTGTACTCCATTGGCTAGGATTTTGTTGAGAATTTTTGCATTTATATTCATGAGTGAAATTGGTCTGAAATTCTCATTTTTAGTTGGGTCTTTTCCTGGTTTTGATGTCAGGTTGATATTTGCTTCTTAGAATGTGTTGGGGAAGATTCCTTCCTCCTCAATTTTTTGGAATAATTTCTGCAGTATGGTAATAAGCTCTTCCTTGAAAGTTTAATAGAATTCTGGTGTGAAGACATCCATACCAGGGCATTATTTGTTGGAAGATTTGTTATTGTTTCTTTAATCTCACTTCTTGAAATTGGTGTGTTCAGGAGCTCTATGTCTTCCTGGCTAAGTCTAGGGAGAAGGTATGATCCCAAATATTGGTCCATTTCCTTCACATTGTCAAATTTCTGGGCATAGAGTTTCTGGTAGTATTCAGAGATGGTCTCTTGTATCTCTGTGGCATCAGTTGTTATTTCCCCTTCATCTCATTAAGGTGACTAGAGATTTTACTTTTCTATTTCTAGTTAGTCTGGCCAAAAGTTTATCTATTTTATTTATTTTTTTCAAAAAACCAACCCCTACTTCATTAATTTTCTGAATGATTCTTTTGTTTTTAATTTCATTGATCTCTGATTTAATTTTGCATATTTCTTTTCTTTTGCTGGGTTTAGTCATAGATTGTTCTTCTTTTTCCAATTCCATAAGATGGCTTATAAGTTTTTTGATGTGTTCTCTTTCTGTTTTTTGAATATAGGCATCTAAAGTGATAAATTTTTCTCTTGAAACTGCTTTTGCAGTATCCCATAGGTTTTGTGTCTTCATTGTTGTTATGCTCAAGGAAGGTAATGATTTCATGTTTTATGTCTTCTTGCACCCAACTGTCATTCAACAGAAGGTTGTTTAATCTCCATGCCTTTGTGTGGGGTTGAAGATTTTTGTTGGAGTTAAGTTCCAGCTTTAGTGCGTTGTGGTCTGAGAAAATACAAGGTAAAATTTCAATTCTTTTGATTCTGTTGATGTTTGCTTTGTGTCCTAGGATATGATCAGTTTTGGAGAATGTTCCATAGGTTGATGAGAAGAATGTATATTCTTTATCTTTAGAATGGAGTACTCTATATGCTTCTATCAAGCACAGTTCTTCTAGGGTGTCATTTAAGTCCCTTATATCTTTGTTTAATTTCAGTTTAGAGGATCTGTCTAGCTCTGTAAGAGGAGTGTTAAAGTCCCTTGTATTATGGTATTATCAGATATCATATTGCTCAGACTGAGTAAGGTCTGTTTCAAGAATCTGGGAGCATTTAAATTGGGTGCATAAATATTTAGAATTGAAATGTTTTCTTGTTGTATTTTTCCCTTGATCCTTATAAAGTGACCATCATTGTCTTTTTTGACTTTAGTTTCTTTAAATCCACATGTATCTGAAAATAAGATTGCAACTCCTCTTTTCTTCCGAGTTCCGTTTGCTTGAAAAGTTGTGTTCCAACCCTTAACTCAGAGATTTGTCTTTTGAAGCTAGATGTGTTTCCTGCAGACAGAAAATGGATGGCATGTGTTTTTTAATCCAGACAGCCAGTCTATGCCTCTTCAGTGGGGAATTCAAGCCATTAACATTTATTGAGATAATCGATACGTGTTGTATTATTCTATTCATCTTATTTTGTGAGAGTCCATTGCTTAGTTTTATCTTTTGCATCAGTGTGGAAATTAGATTCTGTTCTTTAATTTATGAGATCTTACTTTGCTGTTGATTCATTGTGATGGTCAGTATGTAGAACAGGTTGAAGTATTTCCCATAGAGCTGGTCTTGTGGTGAATTTCCTCAATGTTTGTATTTCAGTAAATGATTTGATTTCTCCATCAATTGTGAAGTTTAGCTTAGCAGAATATAGAATTTTGGGCTGGAAGTTGTTCTGTTTAAGTAAATTAAAGGTGGGTGACCATTGTCTTCTTGCTTGGAAAGTTTCATTAGAGATGTCTGCTGTCACCCTGATGGATTCACCCCTGTAGGTCAACTTGTGCTTACTCCTGGCAGCTGGAAGAATCTTTTCTTTTGTCGTGACTTTGGACAGGGTCATCACAATGTGTCTTGGAGAAGCTCAGTTAGAGTTGAAGCGACCTGGGGTCCAATATCCCTTTGAAAGGAGTGTGTCAGAATCTTTGGTGATATTTGGGAAATTTTTATTTATAATATTCTCTAGTATGGATTCCATTCCCCTGGAGCATTCTTCTTCCCCTTCTGGGATACCTCTAACTTGTATGCTTGAACGCTTCATAAAGTCCCGTAATTCAGTCAGTGAACCTTCTACTTTCTCTCTCTTCTTTTCTGCCTCTTTAACTATCTGACTTACCTCAAGAGCTTAGTCCTCTACCTCTGAGATTCTTTCTTCTGCATGGTCTAATCTGTTGTTGGTACTTTCTATTGCATCTTTAAGTTCCCTCATTGACTGCTTCAGTTCCTTCAGCTCTGCTATATCCTTTTTATATTCTTCATATCGTTCATCTCTCATTTGACTGTGTTTTCAGATATCCTTTTGGTTATTTTCCATGTTATCAGCAGTTTCCTTCATTGTTTTCATCATTTCATTCATTGTTTTCATCATCTGTATGTATCATCATTCATCCCTTTCTATCATTTCTAACATTTCTTTATAGGTGGAATCCTCTGCAATAGCTACCTCATGGTCCCTTGGCATGGGGTAGGGGAGGCGGGTTGCTCTCGACTGATTTTTCATGTTGCCAGGAGTTTTCTGCTGATTCTTCCTTATGAGTGATTTATTTTATCTGTTTCCTAGCCCTAATTTTCCTTTCACTTTCTCTTGCTCTTTAAGTTGCCGTGCCTCTGAACTAGGGTTTTGATGAGTCCTTTGGTACAGGACCAGAAGGATGAGAAAATTGAAGAGCAAGAAAGGAAAAAGAAAGAAAACAAAAAAAAAAAAAAAAGAAAGAAAGAAAAATGAGAAAGGACAGGGATTGGGTAAAAGGGAATATTGAAAAAAAGAAGACAGGCACAGAAAGAGGGAGACAGGAAAAATATAGGTGTACAGTAGAGTATTTTGATTGAACCTTAAAAAAAACTGGCACTCCAAGGTGCCAGTTAGGTGGTTCCCTTGAGGTCAGCGGCTCTTTGCTAGCCTGTTCAGACACAGTACCCCACCTCCACCAAGTAGAAAGGAAAGACAAAAATGCTATAAATCAAACCAAAACAAGCAAACAGAAAACTTTACAGGATAGAATTGAGGCAAAAAACAAATAATAGGGGTAGAAACTGCAAAAATAAAGTTCTAATTGTTGAAAAAGGTAAAAATGGAAAATTATATTTAAACTAGAAAAATGAAGAAAGAAAAGATAAATCTACAGGGAAAATGTTAAAATTAAAAAGAAAGCAATATATATATGTATATATGTATTGCTGGATATTGTCTGGGCAACAGGTGTTCTGGGGTATGAGATGTTAATCACGATGCTGCTATGGCTATACAAGATGGAGATCAGAGGCCTCTGCTGATTTCTCAAACCCCGCAGGGTGGAGATCATAACTCTTTCCTCAGCATGCTTAAAAGCCACTTTAAACTACTAACCTTGGATAAGCAGAAGCTTTCCCAGGAAAGCACTTGTATCTAGGATCACCCCTGAAGTGGCTATCCACTTACCCAGTGAGCCAAAACTGGTCTCACTCTACACCCCTGAGGGCCAGGGCTGTAAGGTGTCTCAGTCCCTGCCTTTAGGCTGCTCAGTCACTAGGTTACTTGCTCCTGCCTGATCCTTGCTTTGCAAACCAGAGGGTGGAGCCTGCCAGGGCGGTTTTCCCACAATGGCTCTGCGTGACCCACAACCAAACACTATTAGCTCCGTCTGCCTCAGAGGCTCAGTCAGTTGCCCTAGACAACACTTAAAGTCCTCTGCATTCTTGCCCAAGTTCTCCCAAGGTAGTTCAACTGAGTGCCAAGTCCAAAAAAACTAGAACAGCTCACAGGTAAGGCCTTTCCAGTTTGCAATCTCACTGATGCTATATTTACAGCTGCCAGCAGCATTAGACTGAATGAACATACACAAACACTTGACAGTTCTCCACTGCTTTTGTCCTCCTCTTGGGTTCCAGAAGTCTCACATTGTCTCCCTGTGTCCCCAAAGGAATGTTTCTGGGCAGATCCCACCAGCCAGAGATGCCTGGAGTCTTCTCTTCCCAGACTCACTGTGCCCAGTTGCAAGGAAGCTGTTACTTGGCCTCCATCTTCAGAGCTGCCTTAATTTTACTGCAATAATTAAGCACAATTTTTGAGGCAAGGACCTTGGTTTTTCATATTGCTATTTAGTTTTTTGATTTGGTGTTAAATATCTGGCTATAAGCCATCCTATGATACAATTATTCAATTTATCCCCCATTTCCAACTCTACTTTTTTCTTTTCCTCTCTGGAACACATGTGTTTTCTCAGAACAGATGATTTAGAGTTGTTCTGAGATATTTACTCCACCTGGAGATTAGGCCTTTAGTCACTTTTTCACACTTTGCTTCTACAATAATTATTTTGGGGTAGGGTACACAGGAGGAGAATAAATAATTGTTATTTCTTCTATTTGTCTTACTTAACCAAAGATTTATTTTCCTATAGCTTGCTTTAAATACAGATAGAGAATATTATTTAGATTTTTCTCCTTACTAAAAGAAAAAATAAAATGCTTATAAGTTATAAAATTTAATCTCTAAAAAAGGTATACTTTGGGAATTTTTATATCTACTACCTTCCCTTTTATACTAATCTCACATAGTTCTTACTATTAACTATTTGTATTAGTTTCTCATTAGTCCTTATAGTGTTTCTTATTGCAAAAATAAAGAAACATTTATTATACTCAAATACAAACATCTGTATCCTTGGTTGTGTCTCTTTAATTTTATTTTACTGAAACATCTTTGAAATCATTTTCTATCAGATTTTAGGTTTCACTTGATTTCATTTTATATGTTAAAGCTCGGTATTCTATTGTATATATATACTATATTTTGTTCAACCTTGCCCTTATTGGTGGGTATTTGGGTTATTTACAATATTTTTCTGCTATAAAATAAAGTTGTAGTAGAAGGGGTGTAACTTCAGAATAGATTACTAGAAGTAATATTGCTGGATGAAATTTTAAATGGTTTCGTAGAGAAAAATAATCTTGTCAGATATCAAATTCATCTCTGCACAATTTGTATGATCATTTAATTCCCACAGACTCTTGCATATTGTGTGTTGTCCAACTATTGGATTTGTGTCAATCTGATAAATAGGCAATGGTGTGTCAATTTAAGTGTTACAAATGCTACTGGTCTTGGTGGTTCATGCCTGCAATCCTAGCACTCTGGGAGGCTGAGGCTGGTGGATCGCCTGAACTCAGGAGTTCGATACCAGTGTAAACAAGAGCAAGACACTTTCTCTACTAAAATTGAAAAACCAGGCAGAAAAAAAAAAAAAAGAAGAAAAGAAAAACCAGGCAGACATTGGGATGGGCACCTGTATTCCCAACTACTCAGGAATCTCAGGTAAGAGGATCACTTTAGCCCAAGAATTTGAGGTTGCTGCAAGCTATGGTGCCAGGGCACTCCGCCCATGGCAGAGAGTGAGATTCTGTCCAAAAAAAAAAAGTCATATGAGTGAGGCTTGAGTATTCATATTTTAAGATTCATAAGAGTAATAATAAAATGATAAAGCATACATGAAGCAAATAATTAAAATCATACATAAAGGAAATTATTAAAATTAAAGGTGATAATAAGTTTTTATGTGTATTATTAAATAACAAAATCTTTAGAGTAGAAAGATTCTTAGCCTTTTTCTTGAATATTTTTTAAGAAGATAATGATCACTACAGTTTCTTCATTAGTAATATGCACCAAATATAAGAAGAAAGAAAATTAGCTTTTTTTCTTTTGTTTATTTTTATTTTATTTATTTTTTTTTTTGCTAAATCATAGCTGTGTACATTACTGCAATTGAATGTACCCATTCTAAGATGCACCTTAGATGTGGCCCCACCCATTACCCTCCCTCCACCAAAACCTCCCCTCTCCCTTCCCCTTCCTTGGCCCTTTCCCCATAGTCTTGTGCTATAATTGGGTTATAGTCTTCTTGTGAAAGCTGTAATTTAGCTTCATAGTAGGGATGAGTACATTGGATACTTTTTCTTCCATTCCTGAGACACTTTGCTAAGAAGAATATGTTCCAGCTCCATCCATGTAAACATGAAAGAGGTAAAGTCTCCATTTTTCTTTAAGGCTGCATAGTATTCCATGGTATACATGTACCACAATTTGCTAGTCCATTCGTAGGTCGATGGGCACTTGGGCTTCTTCCACGACTTAGCAATTATGAATTGGGCTGCAATAAACATTCTGGTGCAGATGTCTTTGTTATATTGTGACTTTTGGTCTTCTGGGTATAAACCTAGTAAAGGAATGATAGGATTGAATGGCAGGTCTATTTTTAGGTGTCTAAGTGTTCTCCAAACATCCTTCCAGAAGGAACGTATTAGTGGGCATTCCCACCAGCAGTGTAGAAGTGTGCCCTTTCCTTCACATCCACACCAAAATTTCTGGTTTGGAGACTTTGTTATGTGGGCTACTCTTACTAGGGTTAGGTGATATCTCAGAGTAGTTTTGATTTGCATTTCTCTGATGATTAAGGATGATGAGCTTTTTTTCATGTGTTTGTAGATCTTGCGTCGGTCTTCTTTAGAGAAGTTTCACTTCAAGTCCCTTGCCCACCCTAAGATGGGATCACTTGTTCTTTTCTTGTTAATATATTTGAGTTCTCTGTGGATTCTGGTTATTAGACCTTTATCAGAGGTATAAACTGCAAATATTTTCTCCCATTCTGAGGGCTGTCTGCTTACTTTACTCATTATGTTCTTGGCTGTGCAGAAGCTTTTTAGTTTGATCAGGTCCCAGTAGTGTATTTTTGATATTGCTTCAATTGCCTGGGGAGTCCTCCTCATAAAATATTCACCCAGGCCAATTCCTTCAAGAGTTTTCCCTGCACTTTCTTCAAGTATTTTTAGTTTCATGTCTTAAGTTTAAATCTTTTATCCAGTGAGATTCTATCTTAGTTAATGGTGAAAGGTGTGGGTCCAGTTTCAATCTTCTACAGGTTGCCAGCCAGTTCACCCAGCACCATTTGTTAAATAGGGAATCTTTTCCCCACTGAATGTTTTCAATCGACTTGTCAAAGATCAAATAACAGTAAGTAGCTAGATCCATCTCTTGGTTCTCTATTCTGTTCCAGACATCTACTTCTCTGCTTTTGTGCCAATACCATGCTGTTTTGATCACTATTGATTTATAGTACAGTCTCAGGTCTGGGAGCGTGATTCCTCCTGCTTTGTTTTTATTGCTCAGTAATGTTTTGGCTATTTGAGGTTTTTCTGATTCCATATAAAACGAAGTATTATTTTTTCAAGATCTCTAAAGTATGACAATGGAGCTTTAATGGGAATTGCATTAAAGTTATATATTGCTTTGGGCAGTATGGACATTTTAACAATGTTGATTCTTCCCAGCCATGAGCATGGTATGTTTTTCCATCTGTTAACATCTTCGGCTATTACTTTTCTTAGAGTTTCATAGTTCTCTTTGAAGAGATCTTTCACGTCCTTTGTTAGGTATACTCCCAAATATTTCATCTTCTTTGGCACTGTTGTGAAAGGAATAGAGTCTTGACTGTTTGTTCAGCTTGGTTATTGTTGGTATATACAAAGGTTACAGATTTATGGGTGTTGATTTTGTAGCCCGAGACATTGCTATATTCCTTGATCACTTCTAAAAGTTTTGTAGTAGAATCCCTAGTGTTTTCCAGATATATGATCATATCATCTGCGAAGAGTGAAAGATTGATCTCTTCTGACCCTATGTGGATACTCTTGATCGCCTTTTCTTCCCTAATTGCAATGGCTAAAACTTCCATTACAATGTTAAAGAGCAAGGGCTAAAACTTCAATTACAATGTTAAAGAGCAATGATCTAAGTGGAAATGATTTCAATTTAACTCCATTCAATATGATATTGGCTGTGGGTTTGCTGTAGATGGCCTCTATTAGTTTAAGAAATGTCCCTTCTATACCAATTTTCTTAAGTGCTCTGATCATGAAGGGATGCTGGATATTATCAAAAGCTTTTTCTGCATCAATTGAAAGAATCATATGGTCTTTATTTTTAAGTTTGTTTATGTGCTGAATTACATTTATAGATTTACGTATATTGAACCAGCCTTGAGACCCTGGGATAAATCTGACTTGGTCATGGTGTATAATTTTTTGTTGTGTTGTTGGATTCTGTTTGTTAGGATCTTATTAAGTATTTTAGCATCTATATTCATTAGTGATATTGGTCTCTAATTTTCTTTTCTTGTTGAGTCTTTCCCTGGTTTGGGGATCAAGGTGATGTTTGCTTCGTAGAATGTGCTGGGTAATATTCCTTCTTTTTCTATATTTTGGAAGAGATTTAGTAGTATAGGTACTAGTTCTTCTTTAAATGTTTGGTAGAATTCTGACGTAAAGCCATCTTGTCCTGGGCTTTTCTTTTTAGGGAGATTTTGTATAGTTGATGCTATTTCAGAACTTGATATGGGCCTGTTCAACATTTCCACTTTGTTCTGACTAGGTCTTGGTATGTGGCGTGCTTCCAGGTATTGGTCGATGTCTTTCAGATTTTCATATTTGTGAGAATAGAGTTTCTTGTAGTATTCGTTAAGGATTTTTTGAATTTCTGAGGGGTCTGTTGTTATTTCATCATTACCATTTCTTATTGATGAAATTAGAGATTTTACTCTTTTTTTCCTGGTTAGGTTGGCCAAAGGTTTATCTATTTTATTGATCTTTTCAAAAAACCAGCTTTTGGATTTATTGATCTGTTGTATAATTCTTTGTTTTCAATTTCATTTAATTCTGCTCTGATTTTGGTTATTTCTTTTCTTCTGCTGTGTTTGGGGTTGAAGTGTTCTTCATTCTCCACTTGCTTGAGATGTTCCATTAAGTTATTGACATCCTTTCTTTCTTTTTTCTTGAGGAAGGCTTGCAGTGCTATAAATTTCCCTGTTAGGACTGCCTTTGCAGTATCCCAAGGTTCTGATAATTCGTGTCTTGATTGTTGTTTTGTTCCAAAAATATGGTGATTTCCTTCTTAATCTTGTCTATAACCCATATATCCTTCAGTATAAAGTTATTTAGCTTTCATGTTTTTGTATGGGTATGCAGGTTCCTGCTGCTATTTAGTTCAACTTTTATTCCATGATGGTCTGAGAAGATGCAAGGAATAATTTCTATTTTTTTAAATTTGCTGAGGTTAGATTTGTGGCCTAGGATGTGGTTGATTTTGGAGTATGTTCCGTGGGCTGATGAGAAGAATGTGTATTCAGTTTTGGGGGGATGAAATGTTCTGTGGATGTCTGTTAAGTCCAGATGTCGAATGGTTGAGTTTAAGTCTAAAATTTCTTTGCTTAGCTTCTTTTTGGAGGATCTATCCAGGACTGCTAAAGGGGTGTTAAAATCTCCAACTACTATGGAAGTGGAGGAAATCGAGTTGCTCATGTCTGTTAGAGTTTCTCTTATAAATTGAGGTGCATTGTGGTTGGGTGCATAAATATTAATAATTGAGATCTCATCATATTGAGTATTACCTTTAACAAATATGAAGTGTCCATTCTTATCCTTAATTATTTTGGTTGGTTTAAAGTCTATTGCATCTGCAAACAGGATTGCAACACCTGCTTTTTTCTGCTTTCCATTTGCCTGGAATATAGATGACCATCCCTTCACCTTGAGTCTGTATCTGTCTTTTAATGTAAGATGCGATTCTGGTATGCAGCAGATATCTGGCTTGAGTTTTTGTGTCCAGTCCGCCAACCTATGCCTCTTTAGAGGACAATTTAAACCATTCACATTAATTGAGAGTATTGCTAAGCCTTTCGAGAGACCCGTGGACATTTTTAATCCTTTTGTGACTGTGGAAGTTGGAATTTGATCAAAAATTTTTTTGGTGGGTTTACGTTTGTGGTGGAGAATTACGCTGGTCTTTATGGAGGATAGGTCTAAGAATGTCCTGAACAGCTGGTTTAGTTGTGGCAAATTTCTTCAACATGTGAATGTAGTTGAAATATTTAATTTCTCCGTCATAAATGAAGCTCAGTTTATCTGGGTACAGGATCCTGGGTTGAAAGTTATTTTGTTTTAGGAGATTAAAAGTCGATGACCATCCTCTTCTAGCTTGAAAGGTTTCAGCAGAGAGATCTACAGTTATTCTGATATTCTTCCCCTTGTAGGTAATGGTTTTCTTTCATCTGGCAGCTTTCAGAATTTTCTCCTTCATATTAACTTTAGTGAAATTGATTATGATGTGTCTGGGGGATGTCTTATTTGGGTTGAGTCATGCTGGAGTTCTGAAACTGTCTGCTATCTGAATTTTGGAATCTCTTGGCATGGCTGGAAAGTTCTTCTTCATAATCTCATGGAGAAGAGACTCTGTGCCTTGTGAAGCCACTTCATCACTTTTGAGGATCCCTATAAGATGAATATTGGTTTTCTTCAAAGTATCCGAGAGCTCTCTGAGAGAGTGGTCTGTTTTTGTTCTCCATTTCTCTTCTTTTTTGAGGGTTTGGGAGCATTCGAAAGCTTTGTCTTCAATGTCAGAAATCCTTTCTTCTGCTTGCTCCATTCTGTTACTGAGGGATTCTACCCTGTTTCTCAGAATGTGTTGAAATCTTTGGTTGTTTGGTCTTTGAATCCGTTGAATTCTTCAGATAACTTTTGGAATTCTAATTCGATCTTATTTGCTATCCAGATCCTGAATTCAATTTCTGACATCTCAGCTATTTGTTTGTGTATGGGGTCTTGTGCTGTTTCTGCCTCATTGATCCTTGGGGGAGTTGATCTACTCTGATTATTCATATTGCCAGAGTTTTATCTGTTGATTTTGCCTCACGATTGTTTTTCACCATTGCCTCTTGCTGTCCTCAGAGTTGGGGATGTGTCTCTCCAAGATTAGACCCCAGCGTGATCACTCTATTGTTGCTGGATCTTTGTAGTGAGTGACCCTGTGTAGCTAGAGCTAGGTAGTTCTGGTTGTGGAAGCAGCTCTGGTTTGTGACCACACCCGGATCCAGGGCTAGGGGTGGTGCACACGGTTCTGGGAGTTCCAGGTGCCCAGTGACTTGGCACAGAGAGCCCAAGACTCCAGCATTCTCTGGCCAGGAGAAGAGCTCTGTGCAGAGGCAGGGAGGGCCCCAAAGGGCATGCAGCTACCAGAGTCCCTGTCCAGATGAACAGGCTAGTGTGGAAGCTGGGAGGATACAGGAGGGAGGATGCAGGGTTGCGTGGCTCCCGCAGTTCCTGGTCAGGGAATGTGGAGGCCGGGTGGGTGTGGGTCACAGGTTGGGGGTCGCTGCACAGCTCTTATGGAGGTCTGGGCGGTGCCAAGCCCAGGAGTTTGAGGTTTCTATGAGCTGTGACGTCACGGCACTCCACCCAGGGCAACAGCCCAAGGCTCCAGTGTGCCAAAACCATCTCACTCTGCCCCTAAGGATTAAGGCTGTAAGGCAGCTCAGTCCCTGCCTTTAGGCTGCTCAGTCAGCAGGTTACTTTGACCCACCCATTCCTTGCTCTGAGACCCTGAGGGAGGAGCTTGCCGGGGCAGTTCTTTCACAATGGCTTCCTGCGCCCAGCTCAGTGGCTCAGTCTGGGGCCCCAGACAATGCCCAAAGTTCTCCACACTCCTGCTCAAGCTCTCCCCAAGGCAGTTCAACTGAGTGCCAAGTCCAAGAACACCAAAACAGTTCACAGGTAAGGCCTTTCTGGTTTGCAGTCTCACTGCTGCTTGTACTTATGGTTGCTGGCGTGATTAGGTTGATCGAACACACGCAAACACTTGCCAGTTTTGCACTGTTTTTGTCCTCCTCTTGGGGTCCAGAAGTCCCTTTCTGGCTCTCTGTATCCTCAAAGGGATGATTATAGGCAGATACCACCAGCCAGAGATGCCTGGAGTCTTGTCTCCCCAGACTCGCTGTTCCCAGTTGCAGGGAAGCTGTTACTCGACCACCGTCTTTAATCTCTCTCCTTATTAAAAGCACCACTGATCCAGTCTATTGTAGCCAAGTTGTCACAGAAATTCAGCTCAATGGCCAGAGCCTTCTGTCGCAGCCCCTAGTGTCCCCTATGGCTCTGGACTCAATCACCTGCAGGAAGGAAGCAGACGTGTGGTGGATTAGAAGTACAAGCTTGCAGGAGGCAGGCTAACATTATTTGAGGGTAGCCTCTCTGATTTTCTTGTTAAATTTACTTCCTAAGTTTTTTTTAGTTTATTATTTTACATGCCTAAATTGACAGATAAAATTGTATGATCTACAACATGACGCTTTGAAGTATATATATGTATATATATATAGAGAGAGATTGTGACAAAGATGAAATCTAGCTAAAATACTGTATTAATTATCTCACATCACCATTATTTTTGTGAGGAAAACCTTTTCCATCCACTCCTTAGCATTTTTGAAGAAACAATGCATTGTATTAACTATGTTATAGTCATCCACATGTAATCATTATTCTACTTTCCTAGATGTTTTATACATATTTTTCAGTTTTTAATTTAGCATTTATATTTCAGTACCACTACTATTTTTAGCTTTTTCCTATTAATTATGAATTATAAACTTTGTAATGGTTGATTTTACTGAGAATTGTGACATGTTTTTATGACTATATGTATGTATGTCATTTGACATACTATAACAAATTTTGTTGTTTCCAGATATGAAATCATCTTTGATTTCTAGGATGTCATTCATAAAGGATCATTTTTATATTCATGTGTTGATATTTATTATGGAAATTAAACTGTAATTTGTTCTCTTTCACTGACTTGAAAACATGAATAAAGGAAGTTTCAATTCTTTCCTATAATCAGGAAAAGTTTAAATAACTTTGAGACTATTTGTTTTATATAATTAAGTGGAAATTAGAAAAAATATCTTCCAGTACCATCGACCCACAAATGGACTAGCAAATTGTGGTACATGTATACCATGGAATACTATGCAGCCTTAAAGAAAGATGGAGACTTTACCTCTTTCATGTTTACATGGATGGAGCTAGAACATATTCTTCTTAGCAAGTATCTCAGGAATGGAAGAAAAAGTACCCAATGTACTCAGCCCTGCTATGAAGCTAAATTATGGCTTTCACATGAAGACTATAACCCAACTATACACAAGACTATGGGGCAAGGGCCAAGGAAGGGGAAGGGAGGGGGGAGGTTTTTGTGGAGGGAGAGTAATGGGTGGAGCCACATCTATGGTGCATCTTAGAATGGGTACAGGTGATTGCACTAATGTACACAGCTATGATTTAACAATAAAAAAATATAAAAAAAAGAAAATCAGAGAAACAATATTAAGAATACATTTAAGTATCATTGAAGTAATTATAGAAGAATATCTAAATAAATAAAAGATATAACCTGCTCTGGTAAGTGGAAATTTTAACCATACAATTGCCAAAATTTCCAAACATATGCTGTTGTGTATATTTGTTTATGTGTATTCAGCACTATTGTATTTACAACATACAATGTAGATTTGTCTTGTTTCATTTGTTTTTAATGCTGTTTTGACCTAGATTTGAGGCTCTGGCTGGAAACCTGCAAATTCCTCTTTTCAGCATCTGATTAAATGCAGACTCCAACAGTCTCCCTTAGGGCTCTTATACCCTGTGTCACTATTCACTAGTCCTAACCGCCCCAGGGCCAGGTACCTAACAACTAGAATAAAGAAAACCCTTATGCCTAGAAGCATAATTATTCAAATTAGCCAATTCATAGGGATCCCTTGAAATACTAAATAATCCCACGGGCTTGCCACACATAAGATACCTGCTATTCAGCCCTCTGTGCCCAGTGGCAGTTTTGTGTAAATAGCAAAGAGTTGTAGCTTTCAAGTATGCTGGTGTCTCTGTGTTGTGTTGGGCCATTAAAGGAAACCCTTAAATATCTGGTAATGGAAATAAGATAGTTTGGCCATGATCACCTACTCTTGCACAAATGGTGGGGAGACAGCTCTAGGTTTACCAGCTGGTTCCCAAGTGCCATGAGGGCCGCTGGGGATAACTCGGCAGCCTGCTGGTGAGTTTGCTCTTCAGCCTTGCCATTTGCTGCTGTGTCAGCCCTGATTACCACATCTTTCCTTCACCAAATGTCCTTGGCTTTGGAATATTCAAAATGAGCAATGAGCATTGGCTAAACTCTAAGGGACTGATAACTAAAGGCAGACAAGGGGGCTAACTGAGCTGTCCCAAGAAGAGGCTGCTAGAGCTCTCCAACTGCAACTTTTTGATCCTTTGAAGGTATAGTGGAAAACCTTGTGATGGGAGGCAGGTGCTTACCAGGCAGGCCACAGAAGGTCTAGCACTTTCCCATAGTTCTTGCATTATCAAATGGAGACAAAAAATTGTGGCTTTAGGCTGCTAGAAGCTGAAATGATGGGAATGAGTGGATGTTGGGAAAGCCTCCTTATGGACAAACGTGAACCAGTGCCAGAAAGTGACGTCAGTCTCCAATATCTGGGCTGTGGGTCCAACTGCCTCTTTCTGTGTCTTTCTGAAGTCCATTGTCCATACACAGCATTATAGAAGAAAATGCCCATAGTAGTCCTGTGCCAGAGAAAAGAAGTTAATTCTGATCCAACTTAAACACCCATTGCAGGGAGGTCTCTAATCCTGACAGTACTGATTTCTCACTATCTAGAAAAGAAATGTACAAATATGATCAGGGTGAAGAGAAGCACACCTCTGCCTCTCCTCCAACAAAATATACTTGATGAACAGACCAAAAGAAAACAACACTTAGGCCTTTTGTTACTATAGGGGCCTGTGGTAAATGTATCTTGCTCTGCAGACCTGTATCTTGCTCTTATTTTCTAAATCTATCTTCCTCTTTCTCCTTTCTATTCCTCAATAAACTTCATTTTATGCCTGCCTTGCAACAAATAAATAAATAAATAAATAGATAACTTATATATAGATGAAGAAATAAAATAGTGTGCATGTATATTATATTTGTATATTATTACTATTAAATTGAAGCACAAGTCCATCATTTGACCCAATTAAAAAGCCAAAAGTTGCTAAAATAATTTATATACTAAAAAGATAAAAAAATGTGCAATTGGCTTTTGTTCTATGAGTCCTAAATTAACTTTAATACTTGCTCAAATGCAACAATTGGCAAAGCTTCAGGTACTTAATCAATACTGGAGTTCTAATTACAGTTATACTTTGTAATCCCAGTAAATTAAACATTATACTCCCTAAAATATTAGGACAATAACTTAACATAAAATATAGAAATATAGGTAAGCCTTACTTTAACTATAGCCTGCCTAAATTTCCCCTAGTATCCATTGCCCAAAATATCCCATAGTGGGCATAAGAGCTCTGACACAATGAATAATAAATTAAATTAAATTAAGTGTTAGACACTTATAAATGTTCTTGATAAAATGAGACCCCATAAATCCCCAGGTAAAATGGTTAATTTGCCCCAATATAAATTAAAACAAAGCCCTCAAAAAATCAAAATTTATTATTTAAGACCCAATTAATAAATGGTGAGACTATCCTCACTGCTTCTCTACGTGCCAGCCCAATGTTTGCTTAAACCTAAAAATGAAATAAATTATGAAAGGGAGCCTCTTGGTAGTCTACTACAAACTTAATGCTGTGGTCCCATCCATTAAGTGCCCTATAACCAATGCCCAATATTATCACAATTACAAAGTAATCCAATCACCCACTAATATTAAATATATTGTTTTATACATTTGGCTAACACATTTTGCTCAGTCCTTTTTTTGATAGCTTCTCAACCACTGTTTGCATTCATCTCTGTAAAGAGGCAATTCACCTTTATCAGAATACCCATAGGGTAGGCCTTCTTTTCTCTTCTTTATTTCATTGATGATTGACTGACTCACATCTTACATCAACTTTTTAAAACCCTCCATTGCCCTTTCTTGCATTTCAAGTGGGGTACAACTCTTTGCCTTAACTCCATGCAAATAAATAGTCATTATAGATGAGGCATTTTAATAATTTGCCCTTCATCTTAATTTTGTTAAGTTTATCCTTATCCCATAAATGGTGAAGGCCAGCCCCAGGACATGTATTCTCTTGAGATTGATTAACCATAAGTTGTCCCATTGTTCTGACACCCCATGTCATATGTCACCATTTTTTTTTTTTATTGTTAAATCATAGCTGTGTACCTTAATGCAATCAAAGGGTACAATGTGCTGATTTCATATACAATCTGAAATATTCTCATCAAACTGTTCAATGTAGCCTTCATGGCATTTTCTTAGTTATTGTATGTACACATTTGTATTCTGCATTTAGTATGTTTTGCCTGTTCCCATTCTAAGATGCACCGTAGGTGTGGCCCCACCCATTACCGTTCCTCAACCCTAACCTCCCCCCTCCTTTCCCCTCCCTTGGCCCTTTCCCCATATTCTTGTGCTATACTTGGGTCACAGCTTTCATATGAAAGCTATAAATTAGCTTCATAGTAGGGCTGAGTACATTGGATACTTTTTCTTCCATTCTTGAGATACTTTGCTAAGAATAATATGTTCCAGCTCCATCCATGTAAACATGAAAGACGTAAAGTCTCCATCTTTCTTCAAGGCTGCATAATATTCCATGTTGTACATGTATCAAAATTTGCTAGTCCATTCGTGGTTGGATGGGCACTTGGGCTTCTTCCATGACTTAGCAATTATGAATTGAGCTGCAGTAAACATTCTGGTACAGATGTCTTTGTTACATTGTGACTTTTGGTCCTCTGGGTATAAACCTAGTAAAAGAGTTATAGGATCGAATGGCAGGTCTATTTTTAGGTCTTTAAGTATTCTCCAATCATCCTTCCAGAAGGAACATATTAGTGTGCATTCCCACCAGCAGTGTAGAAGTGTGCCCTTTTCTCCACATCCACGCCAACATCTCTGGTTTTGGGATTTTGTTATGTGGGCTACTCTTACTAGGGTTAGGTGATATCTCAAAGTAGTTTTTATTTGCATTTCTCTGATGATTAAGGATGATGAGCTTTTTTTCAAGTGTTTGTAGATCGTGCATCTGTCTTCTTTAGAGAAGTTTCTCTTCAAGTCCTTTGCCCACCCTGAGATGGGATCACTTGTTCTTTTCTTGCTAATACATTTGAGTTCTCTGTGGATTCTGGATATTAAACCTTTATCGGAGGTATAACCTGCAAATATTTTCTCCCATTCTGAGGGCTGTCTGCTTGCTTTACTTACTATGTTCTTGGCTGTGTAGAAGCTTTTTAGTTTGAATAGGTCCCAGTAATGTATTTTTGATACTGCTTTAATTGCCTGGGGAGTCCTCCTCATGAAATATTCACCCAGGTCAATTCCTTCAAGAGTTTTCCCTGCACTTTCTTCAAGTATTTTTATAGTTTCATGTCTTAAGTTTAAATCTTTAATCCAGTGAAAGTCTATCTTAGTTAATGGTGAAAGGTGTGGGTCCAGTTTTAGTCTTTTACAGATTGCCAGCCAGTTCACCCAGCACCATTTGTTAAATAGGGAATCTTTTCCCCACTGAATGTTTTCAATTGGCTTGTCAAAGATTAAATAACTATAAGTAGCTGGATTCATCTCTTGGTTCTCTATTCTGTTCCAGAGATCTACTTCTCTGTTTTTGTGCCACTAGTATGCTGTTTTGATCACTATCGATTTGTAGTACAGTCTCAGGTATGGTGGTGTGATTCCTCCTGCTTTGTTTTTATTTCTGAGTAATATCTTCGCTATTCAAGGATTTTTCTGATTCCATATAAAACAAGTATTATTTTTTCAAGATCTTTAAAATATGACAATGGAGCTTTAATAAAAATTGCATTAAATATATATTGCTTTGGATAATATAGACGTTTTAACAATGTTTATTCTTCCCAGCCATGAGCATGGTATGTTTTTCCATTTGTTAACATCTTCAGCTATTTCTTTTCTTAAAATGTCATAGTTCTCTTTATAGAGATCTTTCATATCCTTTGTTAGATAAACTTCCAAATGTCTCATCTTCTTTGTCACTATTGTGAGAGGAATAGAGTCCTTGACTGTTTTTTGGCTTGGCTATTGTTGGTATATAAAAGGCTACAGATTTACGGGTGTTCATTTTGCTGCCTGAGACATTGCTGTATTCCTTGATCACTTCTAAATGTTTTGCAGTAGAATATCTAGTGTTTTCCAGATATACTATCATGCCTTCTGCGAAGAGTGAAAGTTTGATCTCTTCTGACCCTGTGTGGATACCCTTGATTGCCTTTTCTTCCCTAATTGCAATGGCTAAAACTTCCATTACAGTGTTAAAGAGCAATGGAGACAATGGGCAACCTTGCCTGGTTCCTGATCTAAGTGGAAATGATTTCAATTTAACTCCATTCAATACAATATCGGCTGTGAGTTTGCTGTAGATGGCCTCTAGCTTAAGAAATGTCCCTTCTATACCAATTTTATTAACTGTTCTGATCATGAAGCGATGCTGGATATTATCAAAAGCTTTTTCTGCATTAATTGTGAGAATCATATGGTCTTTATTTTTTAGTTTGTTTATGTGCTGAATTACATTCATAGATTTACATATATTGAACCAGCCTTGAGACCCTGGGATAAATCCCACTTGGTCATGGTGTATAATTTTTTTTGAGGTGTTATTGGATTCTGTTTGTTAGGATCTTATTATTTTAGCATCAATATTCATTAGTGATATTGGTCTATAATTTTCTTTTCTTGTTGGGTTTTTCCTTGGTTTGGGGATCAAGGTGATGTTTGCTTCATAGAATGAGTTAGGTAGTATTCCTTCTTTTTCTATATTTTGGAAGAAGTTTAGTAATATAGTTCTTCTTTAATGGTTTGGTAGAATTCTGACATAAAGCCATCTGGTCCAGGGCTTTTCTTTTTAGGGAGATTTTGTATAGTTGATGCTATTTCAGAGCTTGATACAGGCCTGTTCAACATTTCCACTTTGTTCTGGCTAAGTATTAGTAGGTGGCGTACTTCCAAGTATTGGTTGATTTCTTTCAGATTTTCATATTTCTGAGAATAAAGTTCCTTGTAATATTTGTTAAGGATTTTTTGAATTTCTGTGGGGTCTGCTGTTATTTCATCTTTACCATTTCTGATTGATGAAATTAGAGATTTTACTCTTTTTTTCCTGGTTAGGTTGGCCAAAGTTTTATCTATTTTATTGTATTTTCAAAAAAACAGCTTTTGGATTTATTGATCCTTTGTGTAATTCTTTTCTTTTCAATTTCATTTAATTCTGCTCTGATTTTGGTTATTTCTTTTCTTCTGCTGGGTTTGGGGTTGGAATGGTCTTCTTTCTTCAGTTGTTTGTGATGTCCCATTAAGTTATTAACTTCATCTCTTTCTGTTTTCTTGAGGAAGGCTTGCAGTGCTATAAATTTCCCTCTTAGGACTGCCTTTGCAGTATCCCAGATGTTCTGGTAATTCATGTCTTGATTGTTGTTTTGTTCCAAAAATTTGGTGATTTCCTTCTTAATCTCATCTATAACCCATCTATCCTTCGGCATAAGGTTGTTTAGCTTCCATGTTTTTGTATGGGTATGCAGGTTCTTGTTGTTATTGAGTTCAACTTTTATTCCATGATGGTCTTAGAAGATGTAAGGAATAATTTCTATTTTTTTAAATTTGCTGAGATTAGATTTTTGGTCTAGGATGTGGTCAATTTTAGAGTATGTTCCATGGGCTTATGAGAAGAATGTGTTTCAGTTTTGTTGGGATGAAATGTTCTTTAGATGTCTGTTACATCCAGATGTTGAATGGTTAAGTTTAAATCTAAAATTTCTTTGCTTAGCTTCTTTTTGGAGGATCTATACAGCACTGCTAAAGGGGTGTTAAAATGTCCAGCAACTATTGAACTGGAGGAAATCAAGTTGCTCATGTCTGTTAGAGTTTCTCTTATAAATTGAGGCACATTCTGGTTGTTTGCATAAATATTAATAATTGAAATCTCATCATATTGAGTATTACCTTTAACAAATATGAAGTGTCCATCCTTATCCTTAATTATTTTGGTTTGTTTAAAGCCTATTGCATCTGCGAATAGGATTGCAACTCCTGCTTTTTTCTGCTTTCCATTTGCCTGGAGTATAGATGACTATCCCTTCACCTTAAGTCTATATTTGTCTTTTAATGTAAGGTGAGATTCTTGTATGCAGCAGATATGTGGCTTGAGTTTTTGTATCCAATTAGCTAACCTGTGCCTCTTTAGAGGACAATTTAAACCATTCACCTTAATTGAGAATATTGATTACCTTTCAACAGTCTGGTGGACATTTTTAATCCTTTTGCAACTGTGGCGGTTGGAATTTGATCGAAAGTCTGGGGGTGGTTTAATTCTGTGGTGGTGGATTATGCTGGTCTTTATGGAGGATAGGTCTGAGAATATCCTGGAGAGCTGGTTTAATTATGGCAAATTTCTTCAATATGTGGTTGTCATTAAAGTATTTAATTTCTCCATCATAAATGAAACTCAGTTTAGCTGGATACAGGATCCTGGGTTGAAAGTTATTTTTTTCTTAGGAGATTATAAGTCAATGGCCATCCTCTTCTAGCTTGAAAGGTTTCAGTAGAGAGATCTGCAGTTATTCTAATACTCTTCCCCTTGTAGGTAATGGTTTTCTTTTGTCTGGCTGCTTTCAGAATTTTCTCCTTCATATCAACTTTAGTGAAATTGATTATGATGTGTCTGGGGGATGTCTTGTTCGGGTTGAATCATGCTGGAGTTCTGAAACTGTCTGCCATCTGAATTTTAGAATCTCTTGGCATGTCTGGGAAGTTCTCTTTCATAATCTCATGGAGACGAGACTCTGTGCCTTGTGAAGCCACTTCATCACTTTTGGGGATCCGTATGAGATGAATATTAGTTTTCTTCGAATTATCCCAGAGCTGTCTGAGAGAGTGATCTATTTTTGCCCTTCATTTCTCTTTTTCTTTGAGAGTTTGGGAGCATTTGAAAGGTTTGTCTTTAATGTCAGAAATTTTTTCTTCTGTTTGTTCCATTCTGTTTCTGCAGGATTCTACCATATTTCTCAGATCTTTGAGGGCTGCAACTTATTCTCTCAATGTGTCCAAATCTTTAGTCATTTCGTCTTTGAATTTGTTGAATTCTTGAGAAATCTTTTGGGTTACTGTTTGGAATTCTAATTCGATCTTATTTGCTATCCAGGTTCTGAATTCAATTTCTGACATCTCAGCTATTTGTTTCTGCAGGTGATCTTGTGCTGTGTCTGCCCCATTGTTCCTTGGGGGCATTCATCTACTCTGATTATTCACATTGCCAGAGTATTTCCATTGATTTCGCCTCATGATTGTTTTTCACTGTTGCCTCTGGCTGTCCTCAGAGTTGGGGAGGTGTTTCTCCAAGAATAGACCTCAGTGGGATCACTGTATTGTTGCTGGATTTTTGTAGGGAGTGACCCTGTGTAGTTCCTCTGGGGCTGCCCCAGCCAGGTAGTTCTGGTTTTGGGAGCAGCTCTGGAGTATGATACACCTGGGTCCAGCAACATGGCTGGGGGTGGTGAACATAGTTCTGGGAGTGCCTGGTGCCCAGTGACTTTGGCACAGAAGGCCAAAGACTCCAGTAATCCAGAAGAAGGGCTCTGTACAGAGGCAGGGAGGGTTCCTGAGGGCATGTGGCTACCAGATTCACTGGCCATATGAGCAGGCTCGTGTGGAGGCAGGGAGGGTACAGAAGTGAGAACGCGGGGTTGCTCGGCTCTCGCAGTTCCTGATCAGGGTGTGTGGAGGCCTGGCGGTGGGTTGCAGGTCTCTGTGCCGCTGGTACAGAAGTCTAGGCAGGCGTGAGTCGTAGGTCACAGCGTAGCTCTTTTGGATGTTTGGTGGGGAGGTGCTTTTCTTGAATTCCTTAGAGAATGACTTTAATCCAACTAAAAGTTGACTTGGAAAGGCCAGGACTGGGGTTGCAGTGACACAGGTGGTGCTGTCTCTTGCAGCCTGGAGCTTCCCAATCGCCTTGTAGGTCGCTCGCTGTGGGCAGCCACAGGCCCAGCAATTTGTGGTTGAGGCGAACCACCGTGCAGTCTCCCAGGCAACTGGGATGTTCAGGCCTCATGCAGCAGGGCCTATGTCACCATTTAAATCTAAATTTCCACAACCTGAAATACCTTTTTCAGCATTAGGTTATAAGAAGTAGATAATTAATCCATACTCTTTCTCTGATTCTCTCTAAAAACTTAGAATTAGCAGTCTAGGGTCATTCTTTCAGTGTGACTACCCAAAAGAACATTTAAAAAATTCTACTCAGTAAATAAAAAAACTCATATTCAGAGACTTAATAAAAAGTATCACATTCAATATTGATAAACCAGATAACTTGTCTTTGGTAATAATACAGTCCAGAGGAAAATCAACATTGGACTGCAAAAGTATACCAAGTGCAGCTTTATCCATTCTGATGATTATTGGTCTTATTACTATTGTGTTTAGCACTTTCACTATTTTCAATTCAGAGACCTAAACTTTACAGTAACCTACTGTTTCAACTAAACATCAGAAATGCTGAGGTTGTCAGGTTGTTGAGTTTGACTACTGCAGCCCCAAACCTCACTGGTCTGTCCATCACCATTTAAGAGTACAGAAGATTGTTGATTAGATATTGTGCTAAAATGTCATTGGCAAATATGGTGAGATGAACATCAGTAGATTTTTAAGGTATAAATAAAATGGTAGTGGATGAAGTGATAAATGGTGTCAGAATATATAGACATTCATCATTTCTTTGTGTTAGGAACATTTTATTTCCATACTTTTAGTTATTTTAAAGTATAGTAGAATCTTCCTAGTTGACCATCTCCCCATTTAATTTGATCTAATCTTCATAGACTTGACATGCACCACATGTATGTGTCAATGCAGAAGGCCTAGATTCTTATGTTTATCATCTTCATATGTTTACCAGTTGTTCTGGTTTTTTGCATGGTCAACTTGATGCATGTCCCCTTCATCTAGGGCTGAAGACAAACCCCATTTTCTGGGCCCAAATAGGGTTATAAACGAGATTGATTAGAAGTGTCATCTAAGCCACTACCCCTGGAGAGGAGCAGACTGCCCCCCAAAGAACCACACTTATCTACAAGGCCAATTTTGAAATTAATTTCTGCCCACAGGGCCTTATCACCAAGCAGTTATGACTTATTTTAGAGATACATTCTGTCTCCCCAAAACCCTGAGCCTGTAGGAGTTTGGAAATGCTACATATAAACCTCAGGCAGAGAGGCTACCTACTCAGCCCCTCCTCCACTATGCCAGACACTTTCCTCTTTCTTTTCTCTTATTTCTAATAAAAAATTGTCTTTCGCTTACATGTATGGATTCATTTATCAAATTTCCAAGATCAAGGATCCACAGGAGAGATTCTAGTAACCAACTTACAGAGGTTCCATATACCTTAACTTATTGTGGATACCCCAACTATTTGATTAATTCATATTGTTTGCCTATATCAAAACATCGCATATACCCTATAAAGATACACAGCTATTGGCCAGGTGAGGTATCTCACACCTGTAATATTAGCACTAGGGGTCCAAGGTGGTTTGAGACCAGCCTGAGCAAGAATGAGACCCCCATCTCTACTAAAAACAATAAACTGAGGCTAAAGGATTGCTTGAGCCTAAGAGTTTAAGGTTGCTGGGAGCTATGATACCACAGTACTCTACCAAGGTCCACAAAGTGAGACTCTGTCTCAAAAAAAAAAAAAATAAATAAAATGATATGTAACTATTATGTAGTCATAATAATTAAAAACTTTAAGAAAAGAAAGAATATAATAGACTCAGCATGTCACTTTACTTTTTTGAGAACTTTGAAGAAAAACAGCAAAAAACTTAGAGAAAAATTTGAGCTTCAAAGAAAGGTTTTCTTAAAAGATGTGATGTTTGTTAAATATGTATGTAGTTAGGAATGATTTCATATATTGTAAGGACTAATGATGTAGGAGAAACCAGGACTAATAGAGGAGCAGAGTCCTTTGTAAGGACAGAGAGGTGGCAGCCAGAGTGATGATCTTCTGTGTGGGAAGGGCTTCTGAGAAGGGGAAGGTAGCTCCTTCCATTCTTAGAGAAAAGGAAAGAATGATAAGTATATATCAAAACATGTATATAATTAAATATGAGGGCAGAAAAATGGGCAATTTTAATTTCTCAAAGACATAATGGAGTAAATCATCAGCAGGATGTGTGTTTGTGGATGGAGTTTGAGATGAAAGAGATGGAAGTTAGGATGTCCAAAAGGTCTGATAGTGTTAAGTAAATTTTTGATATGTGCTGTCCTACTGGGAATATCTCCCCAAATCTATATCAGGCTCATACAATAATTTTATAAAATTATGTAGTGAGATTGAGTTAAAAGTGCTTTCCGTATTAATTACAGCTTTTTGCCAAAGGAGGAATGTTGTCTCTGGATTGAATAAATATAAAATTAAAAATTTGATTTTTCACATGTTACCCACGTGGCAGCAAATGTTAAGAAATGTATATGGAAATGTTGAATAGTTTTAATTTTTCAAAGTATTTAATGCTAAGATATGTATGTACCATATGTATGAGATTTAAGTTTCCAGAAGTTTGAGTAAAGGAAACTTTAATTATAATAAAATCTGTCATTTTCTCTCCACACGTACACATGAAAGCTAACATCTTCAAGTCACTTCCATTGTGAAGAATACTCCGCGCAATTCTTCACTTTAGAAAGATGAATCTTTGAATATGCAGGTCTCATTTGCATTAAAATACAGTCATCTGCATTGCTATTTTTGCCAACCTAACTATCAAAAGTGCATCATAGTGAATGGCTATTAAAAAAAAAAAAAGTCAATTTGAGGGCATAAGCTTTGTTTAGCTTTAATAAAATTATATCCCTGATGCCTCAACTTCAATACTAGATTCTATGCCAATTGTGGATCAATTTGTACTGATAAAGTTATACAGGCTAATACAACAATAATTTTTATAGTAATTTAATTCATTGCCAACTGGTAGGGAATCTATAGTAAAAGTTAGGGATCACTCATATTCAAATAACGCAAAATAATACATTAGACTGTTTTCCAGTACTTAGCTCTCTAGGAAGGAATTTTCAAAGCACATTGGCAACAGACTAGAATTCATACAGGATTATGCAGTTTGAGAGCATACAAGTGTGAACTCATTATGGCACTGACATGAAAGTTATTGAGTTAACGAAATTATAACTGCATAAAGAATAGGTGAAAGACGAATTAATGGAAACAAACAGCAGAGGTTTTAAACACTTGTGACACAAAAGGTGTGAATGTTTTCAGAAATATTTATATATAGTGGTCCTGGTAATAACCTCTCTTAAAACTATTGTGACTTGAAAGTTGGAATATTTCTTCCAGGCTGTGGGCAATTATTTTTCATATTTTGTGAGCACCTACTACACGCCAGTCACTTTAGGCACTGGGTGTGCAGTGGCGAAAAAGAAGGACAAATTGTCTTTCTTTATAGACCCTCTAATCTAGTGTGGCACTCAAAATGAACCAGCAAATACATCTCTCAGGTGATGACAAGTGTGATAGGAGAATTGAAGCCATCACAGGGAATAGGGAGTGACACCCGAGAACATCTCTCAAGTGCTCAACAGCAAACCTGTAAAGGTATGCAGAGCTGGAAACTGTTGGCAGCAATCAGGGTTTGCTTTACTTTGAAACTCTACTGAGTTGTTAACTGAATAGTTGAGTTAACTGATAAGTGAAAAGCAGGTACATGAAAGGAAAAAAATATTTCCCAATTATATTATCCTATTGTAATTGAATGGTCAATAATCAAAGATTACTTAACCTATTTTTAGAGCTAAACTTTTCCTATGATGCTGATATTCTCAATAACTATTATAACTTTTACAATATTTAAGAAAATAAAAACTACATATTTCATGCAAGCCAAGCCAGCTTAGGTCATGAAAGGAGTCTTTCTTGTTGGTCTCAATGTGACATGACAAAACACACATATATTGAAAACAATTTTATGGCAGTTGGGCCTTTCTGAGCAGCCTAAGTGTTTAAAACACATCACCTCAAGGCACAAAACTTCCCATTCTCTCAGGTGGGCAAATGAGAGTGGGTTGTCAGCCTCACATTCACTGAGGAAAAAAATAATTAGCCTTAAAATGAGGTAATTTTATGTTAAAAGAATAAGAATTGTAAGAAATTGTCACAAACTGATATATCAAACAATATGTTTCTATATATACCAATACAAATATATTATTTTTGGATAGGGAAAAAGTGAGAAGGAAAGAGAGAGGAGAAAAAAGAGAGAGAGTGATGTAAGTTCCTCCCCAGCTCAGGACTGTGCACATTTTCTGGGCCTGAGGAGGCTCACAGCCAGTCTGCATTTTGGTTAATCACTTTCCTTTGGGCTGCCACTGCTGGGAAGGGTGGAACACCCAGGTGGGGCAACATTCCTATACCATTTATTTATTTATTTAGACAAAATCACTTTGTTGCCCTCAGTAGAGTGCCATGGTATCATAGCCCACAGCAACCTTAACCTCGTGGGCTCAAGTAATCCTCTTGCCCCTCAGCCTCTGGCGTAGCTGGGATTCAGGTGTGCACCACCAGGGAGGGCTAATTTTTCCATTTTTAGCAGATATAGGGTCTCACTCTTGCTCAACATTCATATTTGGAGGAAACAAATACTAGGACCATGGCAATGGACTAAGCAGGAGTTAGTGAAGCTGAAGGGAAGCAGATCAACATGGGATGTGCTGCACATGTGTGGCCCCTAAGACTTCCAGACACGCTTCTTGATAATTTTTTTTTTTTAATTGACTATACCCCCAAAGGCTTCTACAGTAAATAGTGGAAGGAAAGCAGGTAAGTGTCACAGTAAGTGCAAAGGGAATGCCCCGAATAGAATGCAGAGATCCTCTGTCATGCTGACTCTATTGTTGAATTAAAATTCACTATTATTCTTTGGGCTTAGGCAGTGTATCATGCTTATCCCACACAGTTAAAAACTGAACATAACAGTGTGGGCAAACAGGTAAAGAAAATGAAGTGTTAGTTCTAGACCAAGAGCTCTTTTCGGAGACAGTTTATGTTTGAAATATGAGAACAATTTAAAAAAACTGCATACCTTCATATTACTCTATTTTTTATAGTGTTTCAACATCTGAAATGAATAAATCACTGCTAAATATAGAAAATAGACTGTTTATTTTAGTTTATGGCTTTGCACAGGTAAAAGAACGTCAATATTTGAATTTATCTTTTGCACTTGAATAATATAAATAATCCAGGCTATTTTCCTTTTGCTTTTAAAATGTGGGCCCTGAAGTCTTATTTGTGCTATAATTCAAACAATTGTCAAAGTTTCACCTTACAAGACAAGAAATCACTTTGTGAAATCTCACTTGCTAATCTTACACCCACCACATACTCCTATTTTCTCAGGTTCTTGTTTAGGCTCCATAACTCCCAAGAAATCAAACACGGAAAGAAAAGCAAAGCAAAGGAAGCCACATTTCAGTGAGGTTAATCCTGATATATAATTGTAGATTATATATTTCTCTATAAAAAAAGAATATTAGTGTACATAAGGAATGTGTTTTTGAATAAATCTATTATAATTTCAAAAACTAATGAATTGCATAGGAAATTTTCCACACTTTTACATCAGATCAGAAACTAGGATTTATGTTATTAGCCCTAACATAAATGAATACATTGGTTCTTAAAAATAATAAATGCAAATTTATCCCCACTTAATTTTGCCACCATTTTCTGGAGTAATTTACAGCATCCACTACTGACTTTTTAATTTAGTCTTCACATTTATGTAAATTACCTCTTAATGTTTACTGCTTTATAAAGGGAGAATATCTGTCAGTATTTGTAGGTTCCTACAAATAGCCATTTAACATAATAGAATTTGAAATCATGTTTTTGTATCACAAACATACATAATGGCATCTATCAAAAATAATTTATATTTTATGAAACAGCATATTGCAATCAAATAATGTAACTCCAAACTTTTCTTTTCATCTAGATAACCGTTAGGTAAGAGGCATGACTTAAAAAATTCTTCTGACTTATTTGCAGTAGTGAAACAAATATTCCATTTCAATAAATCCCTCCTCTCTTTTCCCCTTTATGTTCTAAATTCCATTGCTAAGATTTACTTTTCCTATTTTTAAAAAAATGATACTTTTTAGTGGTTTCAGGTCTTTATGATTGGGATTGATAAAGCAAGGAAAAGGACTCCATTCTCGGAGATAAACTTGGACAGGGACAGGGTCTGAGTAGAGAAGAAGAAAAACACAGAGGAGGGGAAGGGTCTGGAGATGCACATGGGGCTTCGAATGGCCTCAAGTGATTCTCTCACCCCCTCCAAACATGCTAGGATGACAGGCCTGAGCCATCCCAGGCACAGGCTTGTGGTATGTTAATTATGAGGCAAGCTCTTGTCTTCTGCCGATTGCTTATGTCTATGAAATGTGTCTTTCAAGGTTAGTTTTTTTTTTTTTTTTCTTTATCACAGCATATGTATCTTTGGGAGAATCACACCCCGCTGGTTCTTAACTGAAACTGCTTCTGAAGTGTGTGAACTAGAAACCCAGTAGGAACAGCACTTCTGCTATATATTATTAAAAACGCCATACTTCTTTAAAAAATTCTGTGCTATTCTTTCCCCAATCAGAAAGGCTCAGCTCAGATTGCAAAATTTCAACCTTTGACTTAAGTTATCTGTTTTACATCTTTCCCGAAAAAATGTGTAAGACTTGTGTTTTTTGATGGATTCAATGCCTTTTTTACTTCCTTACCTTTCTTTGAGTTTTTTGGCCCAGATATTTGCTGTTCTAACATATTCCTCTATATGCCCTCGAGTGGGTTCTCAAATAGTGAAAAACTGAAAGTGTACAATCCCTTCAAATATTCAGAACTTTAAAAAAATCTTCTAAATAATTCAGAGGTCTAAGAAAGAAAGAGTTTATCCTTTCAGTATTTCAGAAGAAAATATTTTGAACTGAATGGTAAAAAAAAACTGTTAAAATTTGTGAGATACAGGTAAAGTAGTGCCTAGAGTTTAAGGTCTTGTGCAAAATCAAAATTTTAAATTTAATTATTTAAATTTGGGTTGGGAGCAGTGATTCACTCCTGTCATATTAGCACTCCGCGAGGTCAAAGTGGGAGAATCATTTGAGCTCAGGAGTTTGAGAACAGCCTGAGCAAGAGTAAGACCTCATCTCTACTAAAAATAGAAAAATTAACCTGGCGTTTTCATGGACACCTATAGTTCCAGCTACTTGGGAGACTGAGACAGGAGGATTGCTTGAATTCAGGAGTTTGAAGTGGTTCTTCTCTAGCCTGGCCAGGAGAGTAAAACTCTATCTCAAAAATAAGTAAATAAATAAATAAATAAATAAATAAAATATATATTTTGATTAATTAATTAAAGTAACAACAAAAAATAATTATGTAAGTTTGGATCTTAAGAAGCCATAGAACAACAAAAATTCAGCACAAAATGTTAGAAGAAGGAAATAATGTTATTAGTATAATAATATATTATTAATTATATTATAATTTATTATCATGTAATAATAGAAATTATAATATGATAATAGTAGAAATAGAATAGGAAACCATACAGCAGAAAAAATAAATTAATTCAAAGCTGATTAATGGGTTTAATAACTTTGATAGCCTTCTGTACATACTAATCAAGGGAAAAAAGAGTAAAGAAAAAGTGTAACATTCTGACATTTCTTTACTACTTGGTCTGGTACTAGCAATTTAAATGTAAAATTGCACTAGTACTCTGTGGGCAAAAGGACTGAGATGTCTTCTTTCACCAGACCTAATTAAATTAGCCAAAGTATGTTTCTACTCTCTAAAAGCTGATGAGTAAGGACCTAGGTGGCCTATTTCATATTTTGTAGGCCTGGGTAGGCTGGTTCTTTATTTCTCAGGGCCTTAAAAGTTATGCACATACGTTACTAATCTAAGCAAACACTTTGCTTGGGGGATGAGGGTAACCACAATAACCTGCCCATTAAAGCTCCTAAAGCTAGTTGGTCCAGCATATTTTCTCCATATGTATTTTAGTTTCACATCTGTTTTTCAAGTTTTCTCAAGTATGCTGAGACATTTATCTGACACTGGGAACTGAAACCTCTTTCTCACATGAGTTTAAGCCTTTTGAAAGATAAATAGGATTCCAAATGATGAAAAGCACAACATTAACTTTTTTCCCCTCTTTACTGATAAAGGCTAGATTAAGGAACATGGCTTGGGTGTTTGATCTAAGTTAATTTTATTATGTTGTATTCTTAATAAAAACAGACATAACCAGCCATTTACTGATAAACTGTGCACCTGATTCTATGACACTTGAAGATGTAAAGAGAAATACCTAGTCTATGCAGAAAAGAGAACAAGAAGGAAGAGATGAATTTCAGAATGTGGTCTTATTTTCAGAAACATAATTATAGAAAAAAAATCTTGTGTCAAAAAGCAGCTGTGGAAATGCAAATTAGTATAACTTCTATAGGAAACAGAATGGAGATTTCTCAAAGAACTAAAAGTAGATCTACCATTCAATCCAAAAATCCCACTATTAAGTATCTACCCAAAGGAAAACAAGCCATTGTATCAAAAGACACCTGTACTCATATATTTATTACAACATAATTCATAATTGCAAAGATATGAAATTAAGCTTTGTAGTTTTCACCACCTGAAGAGAGGGTATATACAGAGGGTACCAAAAATGTATACACGTTTTAAGCAATTTATCTTTGTATTATTTTAAAAGTTGAATTGAATTATGGTAGCAATGTATAGTATGGCATTTGTTCAAAAGGTGGCATTAATCAAATGAATGTTAACATCACCGTGTGATAGGCATAAGTAGGCTAGCTTTTGCTCTTGAAATGTGTATGCATTTTTTGCACCCTCTATATATAGATGCATATGTATGTAAACATCCTGAAATAATACTCAGCCACAAAAGGAAAATGAAATGATGTTTTTTGCATCAACTTAGATATTAATAGAACTTGAGGCCATTAGTGAAGTAACTCAGAAAGGGAAAATCAAATTTCACATCTTCTCACTTATAAGTGAGAGCCAACCTATAGGTATGCATGGTTATACAGAGTGAAATAGGAGAGATCAAAGACTCCAAATGGGGGAGGATGGGAAGGGGGTTTGGGATAAAAAACTACCAATTGAGTACAATGTACACAATTTGAGTGATGGGTACACTAAAAGCTCATACCTCACTACCACAAAATATATTCCTGTAACAAAATTCCACTGTACACTCTAAATACAGAAGGAAGGAAAGGAAGGAAGGAAGGAAGGAAGGAAGGAAGGAAGGAAGGAAGGAAGGAAGGAAGGAAGGAAGGAAGGAAGGAAGATCTCTGAGAAGGGCTGGGCTGGTTTGGTTACATTTCAGAATCTTGGCTTATTTTAGCAGAAAATTAAAAAAGATATTGTTTTTATACATCAAATTTGTGTGGTGTACCATACAAGTTGATCTATATCTCTAGAAGAAAAACAAATCCAAGGCATCCCTACTTTTAGTGGAAAAATTGCTAACTGAATACTTTCAAAGTTTATTGCTGTACAATTATTTGTAGACAGCAGGAACCTTATAGATCCCTCAGAGATGTCTGGGTTTAGCTCCGCAGACATCTAGTTTTAGTGAAAATGAAAAAGGGTAAAAATTCAGCAAGTACAGATGAAATCATAGGATTAAGTGAGAGTAACCAATTTATTGAAATAATATTCCTTTGAGTTTATAATTTACTTTAAATATTATTTCCTTTTAAGTAGATATACCTAAGTAATGACGTAAGTTAATAATTGTGGAGCTAATTTAGCATAGGTGCATGTAATGTCTTCCCTAGCCTCTGGCTTGTTACTCTTTGTATCTTCAAATTAGAGCAATATAAACTTTACATTCCAGGTTCATTCATATTTCTGCGCCTCACTTTTGAGAAATGAAGTTAAATAACTAGAATAAATTCTAAAAATAAATTGAACATCTAATTTCCTTTGATGCAGCTGCCTTTGCTCCATATTTTTAACTTGATTAGAATACTGACACTTATTTTTCTTGTTTCTAAACAATACTTTAATTGCTACCCCAGTTTCAGAAACTAGAATCTTGTATGTATCTCTCCTCTTAAATCTATCTCAGATCCTTACTCCTTTGACCAACTATCCCTGAGAAAGTAGTCTCTCCTTACATCCTCTCCTAGTTTTCCTAGAGTTGAATATCCTGTTTCTGTATGCTGTTCTTTGACACTGAATTTCCATATCTTGCTGTTAGAACTTGTTCCCTATATGATCTTAGCAGCCTTCCTAGATCTGTACCTAATTCCCTTTTCAGACACCCTAATTTTTCTTCAGCTTTGAGTGTTTCATGTGAAACCTCTTCATTTTATTTTTTTTTGGTATCTCTTCCATTCTCTTTCTGCCCTGTCCACACACATTTCATCTGCTAAGAGTTCAGTCACAAATCTATTATTATTTTGTAGTCTCTAGAGCTATTACAAATTTTCATCCTTTAGTTGAACTTTTCTTAGTTATATGAGGCTTTATTTTTTAATCATTCACTTGTCCTAGATAAAAGCACAATCTCCTAAACCGTATTCCATAACCTAAGGCTCAACTTTCCTTTAGCACTACAATTCCTAGACTATGTACCAGGAAAGATAAATAATACTCCCAAGAAATAAATTGACAAAAAAAAAAAAAAATGTTCAGATTAAATGTTATAATGTATCATAATGGAGTTCATTTGTCATTTTCCAATGATTAATAGTCAATTACACGTACAAAAATAATTTTAATGACTGTGATAGATTTATCTCAATATTAAAATAAAGGGGAAATAAATGTTTATTCAGGTATTCTTTTGTTAAAATACACTGCTAAAATAATCATACTCATTGAAGTTGTTGACCTCTATTTGTGATTATTAGATTTTATTTAAAATTACATTTAGAATGTATAATATTAATGAAATGAAATGAAATTTTATAGTATTGTGATGATTTTAATCATGTAATGTAATATAATTCTAATTTTCATTATATTTATAACTATTAAAAAATGGAATTTCATCCAAGAATTCTAAATCTAGGGAGTATTTAGAAATTACACTTTTTAATCTTTTAAATGAATGTCCACATTTCATGCAAAAGAAAATTCATACAGTTGATTAATGACTTAACATTACTAGTTTCCTTTATCTCAGAGAAGAGCATTGCAAGACTTCCCACTCTTATGCTACAGCGTGTCCCAAAGGTCACCATACATATATACCCAGAGAATACTGGAAATTATAGCTAAATGTAACTTCATTTATAAAATAGTCATTACAAGTTTTACAAAATATTTTCAAAATATTTCTCTACATGTTGATATATAAGTAAAAAACATTAAAGATATATGCTATAATATAAAATATAACACAAGTTTAACTTTTCCTATGTATGGTGGCCTTTGGGACACCCTGGAATTCTGAGTCTCAAAATGCTATTCCTAGAAGAGCAGCATTAGCATCGTGTGGGAGCTCAATAAATGTGCAAGTTATGTAGCCCCCTCAGAGAGCAAACCATCAGAGACTCTGCAGACAAGGCCCAGGAATGGGGACTGAAGACTCCATTCTTGGCAAAGGAAATCATCCCCAAGAAAAGAGGAAAATTTCAAAGTAAGCTGAGTGAGTCGAAACAAAGAAAAGTCAGCTAGTTTACATTTAAGCTAGCCATTGCTAGCAAGCTACCTGCCTTTTCTGAAATTCTAGCCTGTTGGGGATACAGCTTACAATCACCCCTGCTGGGTCTGTGAGTACTCCAAAGAAAAATGGTCATAGAAGATGTTATGACAAGACCTAGAAAGATACATTAACTGGGTCATCTCTTGCCTAGTAAATAGACAAAGCAGATACCCACTGTGGAGATTTGCATTTGCCTGGGGCAGAGATCAAGGGAGTGGCTCAAGCCCTGAGATATGAGCAGGAGAGGTTATATCCCTTATTGCAGAGGAAGATCCTCTGTGGTGGTGATGGGAGGAAAATGCCTCCCTTCCACCAATTCCTCAGAGGAGATTAACACCAGTGGCATTTTGCTCCACAGGGAACTAGCAGAGTTTAACACCTCCCTAGAAATCTATGTGTGTGATCTCAAGTGGAAGGCTGTCCCAGTACAAGGCTCAGATTTCAGATTTCTCAAGGCTACCCTTTAGGTTAATAATAATAACAATAGGAGCTGATATGCTCAATTAGAGAAGCTGCTGGTGTTTTTCCCTCCCTCATCTTACCCTCTGGGCAAATAGGCTTCAATAAAAGCAGAGTGGAGCAAATACTTGGGACCATGGCCGGAAGCCCACAAATGGGCAATGGACCCTTGAGCTCCCAGTTTTAATACTGCTATGTGTCTCTTGTCTCTTTATTTACTGTCTTTTCTAACTCTATATTTCTTCAGTTGGTTACTGTCAGTTTCCACAGGTTTTAGTGGACCCTGCCCCCAGGGCGGGACCCCAACACAAGTAATAGATATTAAAAATAGGTAAAATTTTAAGCATATATTTTATATATCTTTTAATTTATTATCAATAGAAAATTTATATTTTATAATAATAATCTATACTTTGAATTAGCTAACTATCTACTTATAAAAATATCTACAGCAATTAATGAATGTGAAAAAATTAGACAACTATTTTTTGTCATTTATATACTGATTGTATCATGAAAGATACATTTTTAAGCCTAAGTTGAAAGAAAATTTTTATTATAATTAATATTTGTAGCATATGCTATAAAAGTTCTGTTTTCATTGAAAAAAAAATTCTAAAGGAATATTGAGATGTACCCATAAAATACAAAACATGTATTTGAACTTATGGAATTTTAAGAATTTGACTCCTTTAATTGACCACAGGTAATAGGAAGAAAGAAAAGAAAAAGAAAGAGACAGAGGGAAAGAGAGAAAGAAAGAAAGAGACAAAGAATAAATTTTAAAATCTCCACAATTTGCAAGTTGATATGCTTATTTGCATTTTAAAGGATTTAAACAAATGCAGGTTTTATTCAAGAAAATCTATATAATATACTGTATAGGAAAGATATAAAAATAACCCTCAAATACATGAAAGCACTTGCAAACACATAATTGGAGAAAGGAAAAATAAACAATGTTGAAATACCATTTCTTACCTATTATAGTGTAGGCAAAGATTAAAAGATATCATGACATATTTTGTTGGTGAGACTGTGGGAAACTGGTAAAATCCTTCTGGGAAAAATTTGACAGCACTTTACAAAACTTCCCTTTCAATCTTAGAAACTCCACTTCCAGGGATCTACGTTGAAGATATATTTAAAAGAATACAAATATTCACATACGGAGGAGTAATTATATCACAGTTTAGTTAACCACTCTTTTGAGTAGGAACAGGACTGTTTTCAATATTTCCTAATTGCAAACAATAAATTATGGTACATTCATGCAATGAAAACCTGTGTAGCAATAAAAGTAAATGAGAAAAATCTCCTTGAACTGATACAGACTGATTTTCAGGATATATGAGCTTCTGGGCAGTTTGAAAAAACAAAGCACTATCCTGTATTTATAGCATGTTCCTTCTTATGTAAGAAAGATTTATCTGGGTCTTGTGCAAAAGAAAGACAAAAATAGTCTTTCTTTTAGTAAGTAAATAGTAAAACCAAGAGAAAATAATATTGTTTAACTATACAGGGTAGATATAAAAAAGACAGAAAGAAGAGAAGAATGAGAAGGGGCAATAGGGATGGGGTGGGAATAACATTTTCTGAACATCCTTTTTAGTGTAACTCTGACTTTTAAAATCATAGTAATATTTCATATAACAAAAAAATAAGTAGGTAAACTAATTCAACTAGGATATATGAAGACCAAAGGTAAAATTTAAAAAAGAAAAAAGTATTCCAAATATATTATAACATAAAACATGATTCTGAAGCAGGAAGCCAAGGAAATATGTAACCTAAGTATATTTACTTTTAGAAAAAAAGTATTTTGACTGGAACTGGAAAATTAAAGACAAAAACATCTGTACATTAGCACTGCATTCCAGTTTGTAAATTTGTTTCGCATAGAAATTCAGTTAGCAATTCTGAAATTGCTTCATGTCTATAACAAGATCAAACTTTTAGGTAAATATACTATAAATAATGAGATCCATGTTTCTCACTGTCACATAAAGAAATTACAAATAGGCCAGGCGCAGTGGCTCAGAACTGTAATCACAGCATATTAGGAGGTGGAGGTGGGTTGGTTGAGCTTCAGAGTGTAAGGCAGCTTGAGCAAGAGTGAGAAGCTATACTAAAAATAGAAAAATTGGCCAGGCATTGTGGCAGGGGTGTGTAGTCTTAGCTATTTGGAAGACTGAGGCAGGAGGATCACTTGAACTCAGGAGTCTGAGGTTGCTATGAGCTAAGCAGAAGCTAGTCTGGACAACAGAGTGAGATTCTGACTCAAAAAATAAAAATTTAAAAAAATAAAATAAAATTTAAAAAAATACTAGTAAAAGAGGAAGACTAAAATAAACATGGTTAAATACTATTAAATCAAGGGTATGAATGTGTGGGGTGTATATACAGTATATATTTATTCATATATATACAGAAATACACATATTTCTGTAAACACAAGGATGTTTATATGGTGCATGATAAACATTCACATTTACATTTTTGTCTCCTGTCTTCCGCCATGGTAGAAGCAAAGACACCTCAGTTGCAAGGAGTGCAACTAACACTCAAATATTGGTTTTTAAATGCTGTTCTCCAATAAAGGAAGCCATGTATCCGTGAAGATGTGGTTAGATCCAGGGTGGTTGTAAACAATATGAGATGAGCCTGGAGAATTGTGTGGTGTGAGAAAGTAGACATGATCCCAATAGGGGGAGGCCATGTCAAAAGTGTGCAAGTGTCAACGTTGGGTCTATCTGAGCAAAAATAAATGATGACAAGAAATTATAACCCTTGTGAAAAATAAGTATTATTGAACCTCTATTTATATATAATCAAATAAAAAATTAAGTGGAACAGAGGGTACAGCTTTCCCTCATTGAAGAATTCCAATTAATCAATTAATAAATGTAGATCAAAAGAGGGACATAGATAATCACCATTAAGTAAATATTACAGTGAGATCTGTAAAGTAATCAATGGATGGATAGTAAAGAATGTAACTTTACCCCCAAAGAGGTCTGGCATTTGCCTTCAGCTTCAGGGAGATAATCTCTAAGTTTTTGCCATGTTATATCTAATAGGAGGGTTTTATTTGCCTGGGGGCCCTGGTCCATGCTGGGTAGTCTGACAATGTGATTTTGAGTGGGAACAGTGGACCATTTGTATTTGCAGTGTCAGCTTGATCTCCAGGGAGAATGGAGACTAAGGTCCGTTACATCAGTGGCCAAATAGGGTTGTGTGATTGAGCCATAATAGTGATTCCAATACCGAGGCTCAGATGAGCCTCCCTGGTTGGCACTGCTCAATGCTTATTGTCACACCTCAGTGCAGAAAATAAAGCTATGAACACCCCCAGCAGTAGAATAGTTAGAAGCCACGTGTTTGAAAATTTCCTGGCCTCTGCCCTGTGCAGTTTTTCCTCAGCTAATTTCAATCTGCATCTTTTAGTTTTAATAAACTATAACTGTGAGTATAACAGCTTGCTGTAAGTTCTGTGGATTCTTCTAGCAAATTATCAAAATGAGGGTCTTAGAGACTCCAAAACTTACAGTTGGTGTCAGAAAGAAATGCAGACTTATGAACTGTGTTCCCTCCACCATTTCAATGGATAAAACCAAAATTGGGGGCAAAAGTTTGAGAGCGACTGGATATCAGCATAGTCTAAAGTACAGCTGTAAATATTTTTATTATTAATTACAAAGAAAAGATAGTAATGGCCCACATTGGACAAATGCAGCAGATACTGCTTAACTAAAAGATCAAGGTTGCATCATTAACAATAAGACATAGTGACATCGTGAAGCATCCTACCCCCACCAATATGCTGCACTGATAATTTGAAAAGGAAAAACATCACTTCTGTAGTTCCTTTCCAAAATGCATATAACCCCAGTAATCAAGAGGTTAATGTTAATGTTTGTTAATGAACATCGGACAAACCAAAACTGAGGACTGTTTCACCAATAATGGATCAGACTCTTCAACAAGGGTCAAGGTCCTGGAAATGAAAAAAGACTGAGGAGCTGACAGTTTGGAGAAGACCAAGAAAACATAATGAGTAATTGCAATTTGGTATCTTGGGTTGATTCATGGCATCTAAAAAACAAAGTCATGGATGGAAAAAACAAACAAACAAACATAAACTCTGAATAACAACTGTAATTTTGATATTAAGAGTTTCGTACCGATGTTAATATTTTAAGTTTTGGTCCTGTTCTATGAGATGTGTTAACATTACTGGAAGTTGAGTGAAAGGTGTGTGGGAGCCCCTATTATTTTTATAACTTTTTTAAGTCAAGAATTATTTCCAAATAAGAAAGAATGAAAGAGAGAAAGAAATGGGAAGAAAGGAGGAAGGGAGTGAGTGAGGAAGGAAGGAAGGAAGGGAATTAGGGAGAGAGGGATGAGGGAGGAAAGGAAGGGATAGAGGGAAGGAGAAAGGGAGGGAAGGCAGGAAGGGATGGAGAGAGGGGGAGAGTGGGAGGGAGAGAGGAAATGAGAGAAGGAAGGAAGCAAGGCAGGCAGGGAGGGAGGGACAGAGAATAAGAAGGAGTCAATGAAGTAGAGACAAGAAAGGATGGAAAGAAAAGAGGAGGTGAAAGGAGGAAAAAGCCAATATGAAAACTCCACAATGAAACACATCTGCTTCCAAGGAACTTTCAATTATAACTCAATAAACACAAGTTTATATATGCTTGCTTCTCTCTAACTCCTTAGATCTCATTTGAAGATGAGGATGAACTGAGGAGCATATAATACATACAGATGCCCCAGTCTCACGCTAAAAGAAGTAAATCAAAATTATCTCACTAGGGATGAAGATTCCCTCTGGTAATTATTAACAGGATGTCCAGTTAATTGCTCAGACAGGTTTGAGAACATCTAGTTTCTACTGTAAGTGATTTGATTATCTGACTATAGCAAAGGAAAATACATAAAGTCTTAGAAAATATTGTTAAATGAAGTTATATCAGAAATGAAAGTGATACAGTTCTGTTATTATAACGCAATTTTATGGCAAAATAGGATGATTTTTTCACAACTTCTCTATACCGTTTATTGTGTAAATTAAGGTAAATGTAAACATTTTGAATGCATTTTCCAAAATGAATTGTCTTAGTTATAATTAACTTGGGATGAGAGACAAAGAGATAAGAAGATAATACAAAATAAAGATTTTTGTTATAGAATTATTACTCATACCAGACTTGAGGTTCTTGGATCCTGTTTCAATAGACATTGAGGTGAGAGCAGAAAGATTTATGCAAGCAAGGCTTTTGTTGGGACCTTATTATTATTATTATTATTATTATTATTATTTTTGTGACAGAGTCTCAAGCTGTCACCCTAGAGTGCCCTAGCGTCATAGATCACAGCAACCTCCAGCTTGGGCTCAAGCAATCCTCTTGTCTCAGTTTTTCTACTTTTAGTAGAGATGGAATCTCACTTTTTCTCACGCTGGTCTTGAACTCATGAGCTCAAGCTATTCACCTGTGTTGGCCTCCCAGAGGGCTAGGATTACAGTTGTGAGCCACAGCACTGGTCCAGGACTTTTTATTTTAAAAGGGGGGATTGGGGAGAGACAATTGCCAGTTTATAGGGCAACCTGGTTGGCTTTCTGAACAAAGGACTGGGGCAATTTTACTGGCTATAAGGAGGGAGGCAGTGTCAGTCCTAGTCACCCCTTGTAGAGGCAGGGCTCTGTTGGTGACCGCGAGTTGGTGGGCACAGTCCTTCACTCTGGTCGTGATTTTTAGCACGCAAATATAATGAGGGGAAAGTCAGGGTAAGGTCAGTATGGGGGCATTTTCTGGCTTGAGGTGTTTAGATTTGGATAGGCAGGGTTTCCTTACAGGTAGATTCCTGGAAGACATTACTCAAGAGACAAACAAGTTGGTCCTCTCTTTATCTTGCTATAGGCCCAATTCCAGTGGCTAGGAGGCCATCTGTTTTTTGTTTGTTTTGTTTTTGTTTTTTCTCTGTTTCTACAATTAGGCTGAGTCATGCTGCCATAGGTTACCTCTCTCGGTCAGGAGTGAGGCCCATGTTCTGCGTCTATATTGTCTCATTATCTCCAAAGATCCAGGTCAGCAACAATCTGATGGTTCATCAATATATTGTCTTGTATTTGAATATGTCACACATATTCTCAAAGATTGCTTGAAAATGCAGACTTATGTTTTCTAAAGTGTTACAGAACATGTCCAGGTCTTACTCCTCTTTTCAGCTCTTTTCAAAAAAACTAAAATCAAAAGATTGTGAATCAACAACTAAAAAGGACTTTTTAAAATTATGTGAGTCAGCTATTTCTTTTTATACATTAAAAAAGCAAAACAAGGGCGGCGCCTGTGGCTCAGTCGGTAAGGCGCCGGCCCCATATACCGAGGGTGACAGGTTCAAACCTGGTCCCGGCTGAACTGCAACCAAAAAATAGCCGGGCGTTGTGGCGGGCACCTGTAGTCCCAGCTACTCGGGAGGCTGAGGCAAGAGAATCGCTTAAGCCCAGGAGTTGGAGGTTGCTGTGAGCTCTGTGATGCCACGGCACTCTACCGAGGGCCATAAAGTGAGACTTTGTCTCTAAAAAAAAAACAAAACAGAACAAAATACAACTGTACCCAAGGTAGTACTAATGGCCAGCATGAATAGTCATGGGCAGAGTTCGTTCCCACACAATCATAGTCAAATAATTCATAGTTGAATAGTTGAATAAGTGGTCTATACCTGCTCATTTAACTGGCCAAGAACACTTTACATTTTGAAGCTGAGGGCCAATATTGGTTTTGCTATTGTTTCCTATGAAGAATCTCAAGAAATTTCACCACAAAGTATGACTCCATGGTATAAAGAGTATTAGGAATTAATGGCCCTTGAGATCAACAGGCATTGGAAGGGGCTTTCCTTCTTTCTCCACTAAAGAAAAGGATCCATCTACCAGGCCTGGTGGCTCTCACCTGTAATCCCAGCACTGTGGGAGTCTGAGGAGACAGGATTGTTTGACCTCAGGAGTTCAAGACCAGCCTGAGCAAGAGCAAGACCCCCATATCTACGAAAAATTGAAAAATGAGCTGAGCATCCTAGAGGGCACCTGTAGTCCCAGCTACTTGGGAGGCTGAGGCAGGAGGATTGCTGGAGCCCAGGAGTTTGAGGTTGCTGTGAGCTAGGCTGACACAAGGGCATTCGAGCATTCTAGAATGAGAATCTGTCTTAAAAAAAAAAAAAAATCAGAAAGAACATTTGATAAACCTTCCCTTCTCTATTATCTTAAATATTGCAGGAAAGGAGATTACGAATGCAACCAGAACTGGCCCAAATCATTTTAAGTATAATACCTGTGTCTCAGGTTAATTAATTTAACTTCCAAAGAGAAACATTTACATGTCCATCTATTTCCCCTATCTATTCATTCTCCCAGATATGTATTTTTCCCCCCCAGTAACCATTAATTGCCCCTAAACAGAATTATCTATATTCCTCATCTCCCTCTCCCTGCAAAAATGAAGGTATGTAAATTTTTGAGCCCCTCTCTGACATGGAAAATCACTCTGTGATTCTCCCAAATGCGCCGTAAATAAATCTTTCTCTTTTCTCTTACTGATTTGACTTATTGTGAGTTGATCTCCTTGAACTTTCTGAGGCATAAAGGAAGTTTCTTCTCCCCCACACTTATGCTTGCAAACCCTTCTTTTAACTTATTAATTATGTGGCACAAATGTGGGTCTGAATTTAAAAAAAAAAGAAAAAGGGAATGGTCATTCTTGTTAAAACATTACTATAGCTGGAGAAAAATGGACCATGATTAAACCTCCTTCTAAACAGGGTACATTATTTGGAAAACCTTTGCTAATTTACTCTTGATGGATAATAGTCTTAAGTACCATTTCTAACATTGAATCAATACTTTTAAAACATTTCGGCAAGTAAAAATCTCCTATACATGGTGCATGAAATTGCAAACTTCCTTGAAGGCTGATTTTATACATTTGTTTCTCTGAAAAACGTCTGTCTTTTCTCACTTAAAATCCAGCATTAAGAAGCTATAATATGGTGTTCTACTTATACCCATTTGAAAGCATCTTTTGCCTTTAGAAATCATGTCACATCATTCTCATTTACTCAGTGAAGTGCTCTGAATGCATTCAAAATGAGATCCACAGACTCAGATTTTCTGTATGTGCAATTATAGATGAGGCAGGTTCTGTGTTGTCTTCCGTCATATTAATTCTCAAAGCTAAAAATAATAGGTACACTTTAATTCAAATATGTCTCTATCTACAGCCATATTTTTACACAGTTGCATAGATATAGTGCATTACCAGTTAAGGACCTATTTTGTGCATATATTATGGCAAAATTATGGAGATTATTCAGTAAGAATTAGAAGTGATTTATTTTATTCCACTTCTTTCAGGCTTATCTGGACAATTGATCAAGTAGAATTTAAATTTACATCAAGGTATGTTTTGCACATTATGACATAGGATTTTCTTTTAAAATATAAGTGAACATTCTGTTTAAAATGTAAAGAGCCCTACTTTTTAGGTAAGTATATGAGAGCACTTTTACAAAATAGCATTTTGATGTAAGAAATTGTATGTAACTTTATTAATGAAAGACCATTAAGTATCTCTCAAAGCAATTGCTAACAGTGTAGCTAAAGAAATTTAAACAGGAGGGAAAAGTGAATACATGCATTTGTTAGAAGGCCCAATCACAACATTCACACCTGCCAAATAACTTGTTATTGAACACATTAAAAGCCTTTAACGGTAGTAACAATGTTGCTACCAGGTTTAAGCTTTATTTTCAAATACTTCTTGGCATAAACATTTGTAAGTGTATCTATAATCACTGCAGGAAGTAAAGATAACGTTTAAACACTGCTTTAGAAGTGGGATTTGTGAGCTGTTATGTTTTGAAGGTTCCAATGTTTCAGTATAGCCAGAGAAGTACATTAGCAGTGCCTATGCTTAATAGAGAAGGAGAATGTTTTCATTAGTTCATGGAAAGCAAGGTCTTGTTATCTTTAAAGGGATTCTCAGAGATTCTTTTGGTAATCTAAGTGATCAAGTGGATGTTGTCAGAAACTTTCCTTTTCTGTCCTGAGATGAAGACCAATGACAAGACAGAATGGCATGTTGATAATTATAACCTCACTCTCCTTGAAAACCCCGGGTTTCATTTTGGCTCTTCTGATCTACTGTTATGGGGTACAAAGTACCTTATACCTGTGGGAAAATTAATTTATTGTTCTTAGAAACTTTTTGTATTCTAATCCATGCTCTAATTTAAACCACAGGTACACTCAGGGATACAGGACAAGAGAACACTTTTCTTTTTTACAACTGCTGTAACTAGGACAACGCTTATCTGTGAAATCACTATAATACACACATACCAGTTTTCTCCTAACTCTCATTTGATATATGCAGTTGATAATAAGTTCCATATCCAGGGTGACAGATATAAGTATGAAAGGTTTGGCATGTCAGTTGTAACTTCTAGCCAATCAGAAGTCAAGAGGAAACAAAAGTAACTGTAATTCTTATAAAGAATGAGAATCTAAACATGAACTGTGTCAAGCAATTTATTTAAGCTTTCTCGTTTGTTAGTTACAACAACCGTATTGAACAGATGTTGGAATTTTCTCCCCTTCATATTGAGACTGAGCCATGTTACCCTTGAATACATGTGCATCTGAATTTAGAGTCTCGAGTCTTAAAGGATTGATGTTTAAAATAGCTAAGAGAAAATTGTGAGAAGCTTAGAGGAACCTTGTAGCTGCAACTCTCGGATTTGGGTATTGTGTTAGCACATTTTAATAACATTTCAGTGTCTTGAAGGCAAAATCAGAATAAAGAGTATACATTTTACAGCAGTAAATATGTTCAAAAACCCTTGTTTAGAATTGAATTATTAGCAAATAAACAAGCCAGTAAGTGGTAATAAGATTAAGTCAGCTAATGGATCACCACAATGTCACACGTACTAGCTTATATACACTCACAAGGATATATGATTTTCTTACATAGATATAGCTTACCAGTAATTTTTCAAGCCTAGTGAGACATCTTTATAAGCTAACTAAATGTTCGAGAATACTCAAAGAACAAATATTGGATAGTAAAGCACACTCAAGTCCTAGATAGTTAATAATGAAAGCTCATTTGTTATGCCTTTCGCTTCAAAGTGCATAAGATAATTTTAGCAAGAAAACATATGAAAACCAGTGAGATACATATTTCATCCAGGAATATTTGTCCATTCAGCCATCTATGTCCTTTGAGTGGAGAGTTTATTTCACTTGCATTCAATGTTGTCATTGATGGGTAAGGACTTACTGCTCCCATGAATTTATTTGATTTCTGGTTGCTTTGTGGTCCTCTTTTTTTCTTCCTTCCTTCTTTTCTTTCTTTCTTTTTTTTTTTGCACTACTATTATTTCCTTTGATGGTGTATTTTAATTTATTTCTTTTTGTGTGTGTGTGCATTTCTTGTAGGTTTTTTGAGTCGAGTTCATCATGAAGCTTGCAAGAAACCTTTCCTAGCTAATTATTTTTAAAAGATAGCATCTAGGCTCAGTGCCTATGGCTCACACGGCTAAGGCGCCAGCCACATACACCTGGCTGGTGATTTCGAATCCAGCCCAGGCCTGCCAAACAACAATGATGGCTGCAACCAAAAAATAGCCGGGTGTTGTGGAGGGCACCTGGAGTCCCAGCTGCTTGGGAGGCTGAGGCAGGAGAATTGCTTGAGCCCAGGAGTTGGAGGTTGCTGTGAGCTGTGATGCCACAGCACTCTACCCAGGGTGACAGCTTGAGGCTCTGCCTAAAAAAAAAAAAAAAAAAAAAAAGATGTTATCTAATTTCTGCCTACAAAAAATAAACAAACAAGGATACATATAAAAGAAGCTCTTCACTTTCACTCCATGTATCATACTTTTGACTTTTTATTGTTTCCATTTATATTGCTTTAAACTATCTCTTACAAAGTTGTTATAGTTGTTATATTTGATAGATTTGCCTATTAGTCTTCAAGATGTAAATGGTTTATATAGCACAATTATAGCAATAGAGTATTCTGTATTTGTTTACTTGCTGAGCAGTGAGTTGTATACCTTTAAACGATTTCTTATCTTTCCTCAATGTCTTTTCCTGCCAGGCTAAAGAACTCAATGAAGCATTTCTGACTGTTGATTTCATCTGTTGAAATGTCTCAGCTTTTATTTGCCTGGGAAAGTCTTTCCCCTTCATGTGTGAGGGATACTTTTGAAGGATACAATCTTCTAGAGTTAAGATTTTCTCCCTTTGGTACTTTGAATATGTTACGTCATTCTCTCCTGACCTGTAAGGTTTCCCCCGAGAAGTCTGCTTCCAAATGTAAAGGGGCTCCTTCTTATGTTATTTTTTCTTTGTTATTGCTTCTTTTAGGACTTTTTCTGTATCTACAGTCTTAGGGAGCTTGATTATTAAATGCCTTGAGTTAAGTCAGTTTCGCATTAACTCTACATGGTGTTTTATTACCCTCTTCTTTCTAAATATTGATATCATTCTCTGAGGTTGGAAACTACTTTCTCTTTCTTCTCTTTCAGGCTGGTCATTCTTAATTTGGTTCTTTTGAAGCTGTATTCTAGATCTTCTAAGCAGGTTTCACTCTTTTTTATTCTTTCCCTTTTTACTCTACTAACTGTGCATTTTCAAATAGCCTATCTTCCACCTCACTAATTCTTTCTTCTGCTTGGTCAGTCAGCTGTTGAGAGACTCTGATGCATTTTTCAGTTTGTCCTTTGAATTTTTCAGCTACAGAATTTCTGCTTTCTTTGAAATCAATCTCTTTGTTATATTTCTCTGATAGGCTTTCAAATTACTTCTCTATGTTGTCTTGAAGTTCACTGAACTTCTTCAGAAGAGCTATTTTTAATTTTTTGTCTGAAAGATCACTGTAAGATTAATCACTGGTGACTTATTTGGTTCACTTGGTGAGGTCTTGTTTTTTCCTGGGTGTTCTTAATGTTTGGGAATGTTTGTTGATGTCTAGGCATTAATGAATTAGGTATTTTTTTCTACTCTTCACAATTTGGGCTTGGTTTGAATTGATCCTTCTTGAGAAAGCTTTCTAGGTATTCAAAAGGAATTGAGTGCCGTGATCTCAGTCCTTGGTCAATGCAGTTTTATCAGTACTGGGGGTGCTCCAACACCAAGAATGCTGTGACTTCTTACAGACTCCTGGTAGTACTGCCTTGGTAGACTTGAGTAAGATACAGAAGAATTTCCTGGACTACCAGGTGAAGACTCTCACTCTTTCCCTGTTCTCTGCCCTGGGCTTCTGCAGTTGAGGAGCAGTGACATGGGTGCTCCCTGTGACCCCTGTGGCTGGAGTTGCCCCAGTAATACCGGAAGCCATCCCAGTTTCACCCAAAGCCCATTGGCACTGCTGCGTGGGTGTCTGTGATGTTTATTCAAAGCCCAAAGGATCTTTAGTCAGAAGATGGTGAATCCTACCTGGCCTGGGTCTTTCCCTTTATGACATTGGATTTCCTTCTGGCCCAGGGGGGTTCTGCAGATACCATCCAGGAACTAAGGACTGGAATCAGGGCTTCAGGAGTCTACCTGCTACTTTATCTTACCTTTGCTGAGCAAGTACTCACATTGTAGAGAAGTCCTCTGAACTCTTCCCTTTTCTTTCACCAAGTGGAAGAATACTCCCCTTGACCTGCACTGTCTAGAGTCTGGTGGGAGGCGTGGGGGGGCACAGGCACAAGTTTGTTTTCTACCATTGGTGCCCCACTGGGTCACATGCACCCCAAGTCCCCTGGATTGGAGCCGGCACAGCCATGGTACTTACCCCCAAACCACTCTTTGTGGCCTGATGGTCTCACACATTTTTCCCAGGCTCCAGGCCTTTTCTGTCAGCCAGTGGTGGGTCTATCAGGAAATCAGGTTTCTGCCCTCTGGCTGGGCTGTTCCATATGCTCCCTCCAAGAATGCCTGCAAAATTCTGCCCTGAACTTTCTTCCCCTGTGACAGGATGGCCCTGAGTAAATATGTAAAATCACACAATCACTTCACTCTCCTTCCCCTGGGTAAACAGATTCTTTTTCCACCCAGGGCTCTGGTGCAGTGCTGCTAGGGACTGGGGAGGGATGCACTGGCAGTGATGCAAGATTGTCTTTCACTTTCCTTCTTAGTGCCTCTTTCTTTGACATAATGTTAAGACCAGATACTACGGTTGTGCCCTGGATTTTTTATTCTTATAAAAGTGCACTTTTGAATGGATAGTTGTAAAATTTGGTGTTCATGCAGGGGATAAATGCTGGAGATTTCTGTTTAGCCATCTTGCTTCATTCATGGGCCAGTAATGGAAATGTAATTTTTAAATGGCTCCTCAGGAAAGGGCTTGCAGAGAAAGTAACAGATGAGCAATGATTGAAATGGAGTAAGCTATTAATATTTCAGGCAGAAGACACAGTAATGGCAAAGCCCTGAGGTAAAAGTAAACTTGGCTTTCAAAGAATACCTAAGAGATCAGTGTGTTTAAAGGGGGGGAAGTGGGGAAAAGGAGATAGAAGACCAAAACAGAAACCAAAGGGCTTCAAAGGATGAAAGCTCCGGCATGCCTTGGTCTTTTGCAATCAGTTGAAAAAACATGGAAAATTCTGAGCAGAAATATAATTATTTGACTTATATTTAAATAGTATAATTGTAGATACTTTGTAGAAAATAGACTATCAGGAGCAAGAGTGTTAGGGATTTGGGAATAATATTGGTTTATTAAGGGTTGCAGCTGTAAAGGTGGTGAGAAGCATCTGTGTTCTAGGGAATGCAAGTCACTCTTGCAAGGGACAGCAATATGAGGAGGAAAGAAAATGAACAGACAATATGGACGAGTAATTTGCTGGAGAGAGAAACTGAAAATGTGAATAACCCCCCCCCCCAAATTCCCCAGATAATTGGTAACCAAAAGATATAAGAATACCAAATGAACTTCATCATAGCCACAAATTACTAATTTTCGTCATAAAATAAGACAGCTGGCAAATGCCGAGTGTTGTTGTAATGTGGGGCCATATCATTCCTCATCTATTGCAAATGGAGGTATAGATTGATACAGCTTTTCTAAACAGTACTCTGTGCCACAGACTCAAATTAATACATGTGCATCCTACAACCCAGTGATTCTCCGGTTGGATATATGTGTATATATCCCAGGGAAATTCTCAATAAGTTCATAGGGAGCATAACTGAGGATGGCCCAGAAAGTATTTTATTATTATTATTATTTTTTATTGTTGGGGATTCATTGAGGGTACAAGAAACCAGGTTACACTGATTGCATTTGTTAGGTAAAGTCCCTCTTACAATCATGTCTTGCCCCCCAAAAGTGTAGCACACACCAAGGCCCCACCCCCCTCCCCTTCCCTCTCTCTGCTCTTCTTTTCCCCTCCCCTCCCTCATCCTTTCTCTCTCTGCTCTCGCCTTCCCCCACTCCCACTGTGACCTTAATTGTCAATAATTGTCCTCATATCAAAATTGAGTACATAGGATTCATGCTTCTCCATTCTTGTGATGCTTTACTAAGAATAATGTGTTCCACTTCCATCCAGGTTAATACAAAAGCTGTAAAGTCTGCATTTTTTTTAATGGCTAAATAGGATTTCATGGTATACATATACCACAGCTTGGTAATCCATTTCTGGGTTGGTGGGCATTTAGGCCGTTTCCACATTTTGGCGATTGTAAATTGAGCTGCAATAAACAGTCTAGTGCAAGTGTCCTTATGATAAAAGGATTTTTTTTCCTTCTGGATAGATGCCTAGTAATAGGATTGCAGGATCAAATGGGAGATCTAGCTTGAGTTTTTTGAGGGTTCTCCATACTTCCATCAAAAAAGATTGTATTAGTTTGCAGTCCCACCAGCAGTGTAAAAGTGTTCCCTTCTCTCCACATCCATGCCAGCATCTGTAGTTTTGAGATTTTGTGATGTGGGCCATTCTTGCTGGGGTTAAATGGTATCTCAGGGTGGTTTTGATTTGCATTTCTCTAATAATTAAGGACAATGAGCATTTTTTCATATGTTTGTTAGCCATTCGTCTGTCTTCTTTAGAGAAGGTTCTATTCATGTCTCTTGCCCTTTGATGTATGGGACTGTTGGCTTTTTTCATGTGGATTAATTTGAGTTCTCTATAGATCCTGGTTATCAAGCTTTGGTCAGATTCAAAATATGCAAATATCTTTTCCCATTGTGTAGGTTGTCTATTTGCTTTGGTTGTTGTCTCCTTAGTGTACAGAAGCTTTTAAGTTTAATTAAGTCCCATTTGTTTATTTTTGTTGTTGCTGCAAGTGCCATAGCAGTCTTCTTCATGAAGTCTTTCCCCGGGCTGATATCTTTCAATGTTTTTCCTATGCTTTCTTCGAGGATTTTTAAATTTAACTCCTTTATCCATCTTGAATCAATTTTTGTGAGTGGAGAAAGGTATAGGCTCACTTTCAGTCTTTACACATGGATATCCAGTTCTCCCAGCACCATTTATTGAATAGAGAGTCTTTCCCACAAGATATATTCTTGTTTGGTTTATCCAAGATTAGGTGGTTGTAAGATGTCAGTTTCATTTCCTGGTTTTCTATTCGATTCCAAGTGTCTATGTCTCTAATTCTGTGCCAGTACCATTCTGTCTTGACCACTATGGCCTTGTAGTACAGCCTAAAATCTGGTATGGTGATGCCTCCCAGCTTTGTTTTTATTACTAAGAACTGCTTTAGCTATACGGTTTTTTTTCTAGTTCCATGCAAAATGCAGAATTGTTTTTTCCAGATCTTGAAGTACCCTGTTGGTATTTTAATAGGGATGGCATTGAATAGGTAGATTGCTTTGGGAAGTAGAGACATTTTAACAATGTTGATTCTTCCCATCCATGAGCATGGTATGTTCTTCCATTTGTTAATATCCTCTGCTATTTCCTTTCTGAGGATTTCATAATTTTCTTTATAGAGGTCCTTCACCTCCTTTGTTAGGTATATTCCTAGGTATTTCATTTTCTTTGAAACTATGGTGAAGGGAGTTGTGTCCTTAATTAGCTTCTCAGCTTGACTGTTATTGGTGTATACAAAGGCAACTGACTTGTGGACATTGATTTTATATCCTGAGACATTACTGTATTTTTTGATGACTTCTAGGAGTCTTGTGGTTGAGTCTTTGGAGTTCTCTAAGTATAAGATCATGTCATCAGCAAAGGGGGAGAGTTTGACCTCCTCTGCTCCCATTTGGATTTCCTTTAGTTCTTTGTCTTGCCCAATTGTATTGGCTAGAACTTCCAGCACTATGTTAAATAATAAAGGTGACAGTGGTCAACCTTGTCTGGTTCCGGTTCTAAGAGGAAAAGCTTTCGGTTTTACTCCATTCAGTATAATATTAGCTGTGGGTTTGTCGTAGATAGCTTTGATCAGTTTTAGAAATGTGCCACCTATGCCTATACTCTTCAGTGTTCTAATTAGAAAAGGATGCTGGATTTTATTGAATGCTTTTTCTGCATCTATTAAGATGATCATATGGTCTTTGTTTCTGCTTCTATTAATATGGTGGACGTTTATGAACTTGTGTATGTTAAACCAGGCTTGCATCCCTGGGATGAAGCCTACTTGATCATGATGTATGACTTTTTTGATAATAAACTGTAATCTATTGGTTAGGATTTTGTTGAGAATTTTTGCATCTATATTCATCAGTGAAATTGGTCTGAAATTCTCCTTTTTAGTCGGGTCTTTCCCTGATTTTGGTATCAGGGTGATCTTTGCTTCATAGAACATGTTGGGGAAAATTCCTTCCTCCTCGATATATATATATATATTTTTTTTTTTTTGGCAGTTTTTCTGGCCTAGGCTTGGTCTGAAACTCCACCTCTGATGTATGGGGCCGGCATCCTACTCCTTTGAGCCACAGATGCCACCCTTCATCCTCAGTTTTTTGGAATAATTTCTGCAGTACGAGAAAAAGCTCTTCCTTGATGGTTTGATAGAATTCTGGCGTGAAGCCATCTGGACCAGGGCATTTTTTCATTGAAAGATTAAAAGTATTCATTATTATAACTGGGCATTAGATGTACCCTTTATGTGCATTACTAACAGATAAAACAACTAAAAAATAAGTTTTGTAGGAAGACAAGGCCCAATGGAGAGAAAGAGCACCCAAACACCACGTTTATAAGAGGAAGGGCTTTATTCTCCAGCCGAGAGCTTGCAGCATAGAAGAATTCCAAATGGCTGTGCTCCCTGACTGCCTTGGTCTTTCCCTTTTTATTGACAGTCAAAAAGTTCCACCCCACAGGTACCCTTCTCATTGGCAAATTTGAATCAAGTGAGAGATGCTATTCCTGACCCTATAGAACTACAGGATTTCATAGAACTTGGAAATTTCCAAGTTTCAGGAAGTTAAGTTTACAAATTTCCAAGAGCTGAGTCACTGTGGAGAAGACCCTGCATGTGCGCCCTTGTGGTCTCCTTGAGAAGACCTGTTCTTCTAGACCTCACCCTTCTCAGGTATCCTCTCTCATAAGCATTAAATACACAGAAAGGAGAATGCAATTGACAGGTTGGGGATAAAAGAGAATAATGTCTGATGTTCAATTTCAGGACCTATTAGACCATGCAAGAAAAGACAATGACTAGTCTGTTGACTATAACACAAAGATCTCAGAAAAGAAATTTGTAATGGAGATATATTTGATGGTTATCAGCAGAAATCAGGCAAATTTTAGACACAGTTTATAAAGACCTTCTTAAAGATAAATTAGTGTCACGAACTAGCGCAGCAAAGGGGAGCAAACCAGAGTGGAGTTGGTGGGAATGAGGAAAACACAGCATAAGAGAGGCCAGGGAAGCAAAGTACGAGATGGGAGGGCTGATTGAACTGATGCCTGCAACCAGCCCCAAAGCACAAAATCAGCTTTATTTTATACTGTGTGTACAGAGTTGTCCAGGGGGAAGTAGCATAGACAATATGGAGAAATAACATAAACAAAAGACATAATTTTGGTCTTACAGTACAATCGGAAAATATAAATGACTTTAATAAAGACGAATCATCTTGTTAATGGTTTCTACTCAACTTCTTTAACATATGATAAGAAAGAAGAAGGGCAAGATCATGAGGATTTCAGTGTAGTTAACAAAACAAAGGAAGAACCTTGTGACTTAGTGGTTTCTGCTCAACTTCCTTAACATTACTGGAAGTAGGAAGGCAAAGATCACAAGGGCCTCTGCATAGTTAACTGGACAAAGAAAGAGCTAGGTGACATCTGGCAGAGGGAGCCTGAAGAAAGGAATAAGGCTGTTTTGGGAATGGAGAAGAGGTTGGGGGCTCATTCCCTGAATGTTCCCCTGGCTGTGAGGGCCCTGCTGTTTCAAAGCCTGCTCTCAGCAAACTAGAAGAAGATGAAAACAAGTAGAAAACTTATTTAAGATTGGAGTCAACTGAAAATGAGTATCTCATAAACATGTCAAAATGATTTTCTCTCATTATTTCACATGTACAAGGCACTAAACTGAAACTAGAAGATTAATACCTACATGTTCACATGAGAGAAAAACTCAATGAAATTCAAGTGGGAAGAGGGGTTGGGAGAGGGGTGGGTAAACTTCCACCCAACGGGTGCGTTGCATGGTTATAGGGCACATTACCTGGGTGTTGGACTCACCTTACAAATGCAAACTATGGAATCTAACTTTTTGTACCCCCACATTAATCTGAAATTAAAACAACAAGAAAAAAGAAAAACTTTAATTCTAATGACTAAAGCATTAGCATAGAAAACTGAACAGTTGATAAGAAAAGAGCTAAAATAAAATTTCAGATACATAATTTTATTTAATAAAATTAATTTATTTAATTATTTACATAACAAGAAATATTATTCCAACCAATTTGAGTTTGAGTACTATCGACTAGACCCCAAAAGTACGTGATGGCACAGAATACACCAAGGAAAAATGTATCCAGGGTGCTCTTTCACGTCAATAACTCTGTAAAAGGATGCAACTGCATATAAATGGGTTGACAATACTTTGAAGTTCCCTTTATAATCAGAGCTGCCAAAGACTGTTGGGTGTACATATTTTTAGATAAATCACAGCATTTGTAAATAAAATGTCTATGAAACTTTACAGAAATTATATTCAGACAGATTTGGATGACGGCAAAAAATAGTGTTTCTGCTTTTGTACATGTTTGCACACACATAAGGTTGTGATGTAATCTCTATAAATCGAATTGTGAGGGATCTCAGATGTGAGTTCTTAGTAAAACTGAGAAATTTCTTGACTTGTTAGCACTACCAATTAGCTCATGGCAGAGTTGGACTAGAACAGACCTTGACTCCTGATAAATCTATGTCCCACTACTGGGTAAAGACAACTGAAAAATGTATTATTCAAGCACCATTATATGAGTATGGTTCATATAATGCCATAGAATTTTTAATGTCCTCCATTTCTAATTACATGTATCAAAGAAAATTACATATTAAAAATCCTAATATGGAAAAATATGCCTTTTATACTCATTTGTTTTTTGTGGTTGCCATTTCTTTTTTTTTTTTGTAGAGACAGAGTTTCACTTTATTGCCCTCGGTAGAGTGCTGTGGCATCACACAGCTCACAGTAACCTCCAACTCCTGGACTTAGAGATCCTCCTGCCTCAGCCTCCTGAGTAGCTGGGACTACAGGCGCCCGCCACAATGCCCGGCTATTTTTTTGTTGCAGTTTGGTCGTATATGGGGCCGGCGCCCTGCTCACTGAGCCACAGGCGCCGTCCTGTGGTTGCCATTTCAATGTCCTAGTCATTTGCTTTAGTAACATATTATGTATTAAAATTATAATTATTGGGAGGCTATGGCAGGAGGATCACTTGAGCCCAGGAACTCAAGTCCAACCTCAGTAATGAGACTTTGTCTCCAGAAAGGAAAACATTGTACTCAAAAACTGAATACATTTTAATACGTTTTGGTATTATGTCATTTTAAATTGTTCATTTTATTTAAACTTGACACCCTAATTTGTTAGAAGGGTCTGTAAATATTGTCCCCTTAGAGCCCTCTGGGAATAAATGTGTCACTGTAGAGTAATTTAATTATAATGAGATCCCTCATTATAAACAAATAGATCAATTATGTACATAATTCTTAAATATGTATATATGTAGGCATATATTTATGAAAAAGATATATGCTTATTCAAACATCCTTTAAAAGTTTTGTTTTTGTTTTAAGAATTTAGCTTTACTGTATTTCATTGAGCTTAGGTTCTGATGACAGAAATTATATTCCTCTACATTACATACATTTCTAAAAATCACTAAAATCCACATGGATCACATTATATTGCCCTTGCTAAAAGATTATGTATAAGTTATAACAACCTTTTAATTATGCCACTTTGCTGGGTATCTCTCAGACTTCATTGTTACCAATGCATGGAGAAACTGGATTAATTTTGTAATAGATTAAATGCTTAGAAAAACATTAGTAAGAACTAATCCTTCAAAAATTGCTTATTCTGGAAAAACAAGGTAATGTTATATTCAAAATCCTGTGGCTCCTAGTACAGGATAAAATTTTTATTTTCCTGTAACTTACACTCTCCTTTTTACTGGTTGCCTGACTGTCCAATTATGGGAATTTATTAATCACAAATCAAATGAAGGCATTCATTTCATTTTCTTCTTGTTCTCTTTCCAGCTGCCAAGTCCAGCGACAGACAGGGAGCAGTCAGCAGCTCTCACCAGGTTGGCTGACTGCGGCTATATCTGCACTGCTTATAGTGCTCAGCGGGGAGTACGTGTTCCTACAAACTTTTTGAAATATTAAATACATAAAATTATACTGAGGTTTTTGATAGCAGAAGACTGGCTGCTCTGTGGTTTTCTGATCAGGGTTCTATTGGTGATTCCGAGAAGTCAGTGGCGCCTAAATGGGTTAAGTCTAATGAGGTTTCAAAAGCTGATAGTATAATTTAAGATGACTTTCAATCTCAAAGCTATAGACCTGGCTGACCCCAGCAAACTACAGTATTTGTAAATGTTCTGCTATAAACATCTTCGAGTCAACCAAAACCAGATGTATTAAGTGAAAAAATTGAGTTGTGGGCCTCTGACTGCCTTGTTGTGGGCCTTGACACATCTTCTGATCAGAAAATTGTAAGGCATCTGATACTTCCCAGACTTTTAGAGGATACAGTCTTACACACACACACACACACACACACACACACACACACACACACACACACACACTTGGTTGTTTTAATTCTCATTGAAGAAACATAATTACCTTAAAACTTTATCATCATGATCTTATATAGTATGTTTCTCAAGGGGAATCTAAAATCAGTTTAAAGAATTACAACAGAAGGAATAATTAAAACCACAAACTTTCCTTAAAAAAAAAGGCAGAAAAATAAAACTAACAAGTAAACAAACATAAAAACTCCAAACAGAATATATTTAAACTCCTTAACATTAGAAGAAAGAGTTTGATTTTAAAATTATTGAAATTCATTTTTTTGGAGAATCAATGATAATTTAAAGAAGTATGAAGACTAGCGGTGGTTTAGAAGTGACCATTCTTACATATATATTAATATTATAATTTGATATTATATGTCTCTGAAGGTAAAAATGACATGAAATACAGTTAAGATATATACATTTATTTAAAATAGTGATAATTTCTTTATAGCATAAAGTGGTTATTTATAAATATAACATCAAAGTGATTTCCACAATATGAACACCTGGACAAAATCTTAGAAGCTTTGGAAACTTAATTTAAAGTTAATATTTCTCAATCTTTGTAACTGTGGGTTTCTTAAAAAAGAGAAAGCATTTTCCTCACTTTTCAACATATTTTTTGGAAAATCTATTTAGAATTCTGTACTACTTTTTTTCCATTAAAAAAATGTATGTCGTAATATTACATATTATGATCACATTATGCATAATATGCATAAAGGTCATATAATTTGCCTGTGTACATTTTAAGTCAAACTTGTAAGTGGGCCTTTCACCCAGAATGTGGACTTTGCACCAGTTAGGTGTGAATTTGCCTAATCACTCCTCCTTTCTCCCACCTGATTGATTTCCACTGCATTTTACTTCCATAGGTGCACATAAGTGTTGATCAACTAGTTCCAGTTTAATATTGAGAACATGTGGTATTTGATTTTCCATTCTTGTGCTACTTCACTTAGAAGAATGGTCTCCTGTTCTATCCAAGTTGTTATGAAGATACCAGATCACCATTTTTTTTTAAATGGCTGAATAGTACTTCATGGTGTACATGTAACACATGTACTAATCCACTCATATTTTGATGGACACTTGGGTTGTTTACACATCCTTGCAATTGTGAACAGTTGCTATAAATATTTGAGCAGAATTTTGTTTTGGATAAAACGTCTTTTTTTTCCTTTGAATAAATACCTTGTAGTGGGACTGCTGGACAAAATAGAAGGTTTACTTTTGTTCTTTGAGGTATCACCATACGACTTTCCATAGAGATTGTACTAGTTTTTATTAAGCAAATCTTATAACAATAAGTCAAAATGAGCAGTAGTTTTGAATCAACTAAGCTTGAGTCCTTTTTGAATAAGCTAATGATGCAATGTTACAAAGTAAAATCTTCCTCCACATAAAAGTTTGTACAAAATTCAGTGTGTTTCAAAAAATGTCTTTCCCCAATAACTGAAATTAAGGCTTATTTCAAATAATTGTGACTTTATACATTTTTATCAACTAAAACATATTTATGAAAAACTTTCATTTCCTATGATGAATATTGATTGAAAATAAGTAAAAAATAATAAAAGTAAGTCTTAGAGAAACATCGAATAATTTTAGAAATTGTTTTGCATTTTAGAATTATCATTTTTAAAAAATTCCCAATATTTTAAAGCCAAGATTAGTTAACACACTTTACTTCTTGTAACTTAATATTTGATTTGAACTGAAATACCCCTTACCAACTGCTGCAGGGGTGCAAGGTGAGAACTAGAATAAGGATCCCAAAACTCTGTGAAGGAACACACTTAGCTAAAAATAACAATAACAATCAGCCACTGTCCCCTCCTTTGCTTGATAAAAGTCATTGTCCCCTGTTTGCGTCCAGCTGGTTTTTATCAAGATTCTCATCTTTTTCCTTACAGTGGATAATTGTAAAGATTCTTAGCCTTTCTCCATAGATAACATCACCTTTTGGGACCCTAAAGGTAGTTTCTAAGATATCTTCCAGCCCCCACATTCCAGTGGATTGTCTAACCCGCCCAGCACAGAGGGCCACACTAAGAAACCAACCCAAGTGGAATCATAACCCCAGGAGCTGAAGCAAAACAAGAAGATAGTGTCCAGATCCCTATAATATTGCCCCAAACTTTGCCAATTAGCAAACCTAAATACCTAATCTCCTGATTGTCAAACTATCCTTGCCCTCCTAATTCTAGGGGAAGAGGATTTGAGAAAACCCTGCTGTCTCTGAATATTGGCTGCTTCTTGGGCAATGGCCAGATAAAACTGGTTGGGTGGAAATAGGGCCCATTTGTTTGTATTTTTTAAATTTGAGGTAGAGTTGTTGTTCATAGTTCTCCAAAAGCACAAAACTTACCTATATAAACAATAAATAGCAAGAAAAAAATAATAAAAAGCCCTCCTAAGTTTGAAACACTGAGTTGGGCTACATCTAAAAAATTTAAAAATATGCTTAAATAAACATACATTGAATGCTATGTTTTTAAAATATGTACTACACTTCAAATCAATCACTTCAGAAGATTATTTATGTGTTTCGACAATCAAGGTACTCTTCTATGTGTTAATATTTCTGTTCTAGACTTTATTTGCTTGCATTCTGATTATAATGCTTGCAAATCAAATATTTAAAATTATTGTGACTTTCCTTATTTCCTAAGTCCTTAATTTTATTGTTTCTGAAAATAAGCAAAATATCTAAATTTTTCTTTTCAAAAAAAACATAGGTTTTTGATGTAGTTCCAAGAAGACAACAGTCAAAATAATTTAAATAAAGACATTTTTATTGAAAGAGTGATTATCGGGCGGCACCTGTGGCTCAGTCGGTAAGGCGCCGGCCCCATATACCGAGGGTGGCGGGTTCAAACCCGGCCCTGGCCAAACTGCAACCAAAAATTAGACGGGCGTTGTGGCAGGTGCCTGTAGTCCCAGCTACTCGGGAGGCTGAGGCAAGAGAATCGCTTAAGCCCAGGAGTTGGAGGTTGCTGTGAGCTGTGTGAGGCCACGGCACTCTACCGAGGGCCATAAAGTGAGACTCTGTCTCTACAAAAAAAAAAAAAAAAAAAAAAAAAAGAGTGATTATCAATTCAAATGGAAAGAATGTCTGCGATTGAAGTAGTTACTTAATTTTTTATCCTTGAACCCTACTATTTGCAATATTAAAAAGCCACACAATTTTTATGTGTATTTTTTTGCTTAGTATAAAAGTCATAATGATTTACGTTATTTAAAAAATTATTCTAGTAATTAATTTTACAAGTAATATTTTTTCTAAAATAAATGTGGTCTTGTTGGTAAAAAAAATTGGGACATCTTTTATCTGACTTTTGACTATGCTTAGAAAATGTTTGAAGAAATTATATTACATGAAAAAATTTTTATATCTGTCTCTCTTTCTATCTCCTGGAGTTTCTACTTAATTGAGCTGAATAAATTTCATATATAATTATGTAAATATTTATTTACTCAGCCACTGCCTATAAGCAATGTTATTCAATAACAGAAAAGACTTAAATTGAACAAGTTTTTCCAGGGGAGGGATTGACCTAGGGGGTGGAAAATCCTTTGGATCTATACTACGGCTTAGGTCATTAACCAACATCTCAATAGAACACTTTTCAGACAGGAAGGGAGATGGATGCGGTTGTCTTTCCTCTCCATTTATTTTTTATGGTTATTTATTCACAGATGATGTGGGCAGACTGTGTGCAGAGATAAAGCATGGGTAATTTAAGGGCAAATGTAACCTTCAATTGGCTAGGGTATTCAAAGTGCTCTAAGGAATTAAGGGGAAAGTAGGCCATCCGAATCATAAACATTTTTAACGTTTACTTCTTAAGTGAAGCTAATACATGCTTGTTCTAAAAATGCAGGGAAAAAATGACTTCAAATAGGATAAGGAAGGAAGTTAAACAAAACAGAATTATTAAACCATGCCAGTTTCCACACCTCTATGAATTTCAGTAGGTGGTCTGCTTCTGACAGTGTACAAACCAGCGGGAGAGTTTGCTAATGAAAGACAAGATACATGTGTTGACATAGCATTAAATGACTGGTTTGTCACTCCCCCAGGATATGAATTGTGGATTCCATGGGGTAGTAGCACAAACTAACTGCTTTTATCCTCTTGTTTTCTTGACTTTAACGTCTCACACAAATTAACAGCTTTCTGTTTGCCATTTGCATGTTTATTTCATGTCATGCTTGTCTAAAATCAAAATTGGCCCACTAGTCATGCACTTTAAAATTTAGAAGCTCTTCAAAGACCTGCAGGATGACTTAATGAGTATGGAATGTAATTCTCTTCTTTACATCAAATTAAATATACCTCGTCTATGTTCAATATTTCAGAGGTACACTGTGCGTGCTATATATTGAGAATAACTCAATATAAAGGGATAGTTTATGTCTTTCATGTCCAAAATATTTGCAATATGATTGGCTAGCTATGGATTTTTATTCCTGGTTTACAGCCACAGGGGAATTTCTAAATTATAACACTGCAGATCTATGACATTGTGTCCCAGAATATAAACAGCAACAGGACCTAAAAAGATCAAAGCTCAAGTTTTCTTTTGAAAAAGAGACTGTTATAAGAAAACAATTTTCTCCTTTTTATCACCATGGGATATATCCATGGGCTTGAGAGGTCATATTATCATTCAAATTCTTTAAAGTTAGTTTTTCCGAGATGAGAGAATAATCAAAAGTAAAGCACCCTCCTGAGGGTCATGTAATATAGTTAACTCTGACGCCAACATTACAAAGTAGATACTAGTGTCCAGGGAAATGAACTTATAACTAGTTAAAATAAAAAGTAGAGAATCTTCTGGTCTTTTAATTTTTCTTTCATTATCAACATGACATGAATTACCACATCTGTTCCACTGACTAGTACTTCTACTTAAGAAATATAACAGAAAGATTACTTACAATATGAAACTGACTTTTTCTGCTATTGTCAAAGTTTATATTTATTTGCAGACTGAGATTGACACAAATTCATTAATCTTAATTTTGCGATTGTTGGCAAGTCACGTTTTTTTCTTCAAAAAATCAGCAATTGTACATTTAAACTAATTGAGTATGTGTTCACCTATGTTGGTTTAGAAGTATAATACTTATAGATTCCAGTACTTCTAGCTATTCTAGAGGTGATATTGCTAACATGAGAAACTTCTGTCTTTTTTTAAGAGAACAAAATTTTAGAAAACATGTTATAATTGGATATTGTTTAAAACATGTGTGTCATTCCTGAAAATCAAGTTTCTAGACACAAGTCTGATAAATGGTCTAACGTCAATTATATTAGTCCTTTGTTTTAACCATGGCAAAGCTGATAATTCCTTCCACCAATTTTGTCCAATGGCACTGAAAACTTTAGTGAAATTGTTATTAGAAATGATCATTTCTTTGAATACACAGATATAGATAATGTATTCCAATTTGAGAAAACATAACAGCAGTTTAAGAGAGCAGTAACTAAACTGCATGGAACTAAACTTGTCTACCCTGTGCCTAATGCTGTTACTTATGTGAATTTTAAACTAAATATCAAATATTTAACACCTGTGGAGTGTGAGAATGTATAAAGTGCAATGGGAAATTCATATATGAACTATACATGTTTGTACCAAATATCTCGTATTTACCCAAAGATAAGGTTTATTGTACATAAGATTTATTTCTAGGTTAAGACCAGGAACTGTAGAGTTACGATGGATTCAAATCTAAGACTAGTCAGAGTCAAAATTTCAAATTGGAAAATTGAAAATGAGTTATAACACTGTGAAGTCCCGTAGTGTCAACTACCTTTGATAAAAGAATGTCTCACTTTTCTTCCTGTCTTTCCTCAAGAATTTCTTTGTATTTGTTTTTTAGAGGCATTCTGTCACTTAAGCTGGAGCGCAGTGGCAGTATCACAGCTCACTGCTGCTTCAAACTCCTAGCGAGCCTCAAGCAATCCTACATCAGCCTCCTGAGTAGCTAGGACTAAAGGTATGCACCACCACCACACAGCTAATTATAAAAATGCTTTTTTAGTAGAGATGGGGGTCTCAAGTTTGGTCTTGAACTCCTGGACTTAAGCAATCCTCTGGCCTTGGCCTTCCAAAGTGCTGGGATTATAGGCATGAGCCACTGCATCCAGCGTCTTCTCATTTTTTATATGGTATGAAAATATTTTATTGATATTGAAGTTTGCTTTAACTTTTCAAGGGTTGATTTGCTTTTTTTATACTCTCTTGTTATGTAACTTTTCATATCTAGTCATTTGAAGATAAAAATTTAAAATACAGAAATATAAATTTGCTCATATTTTTATCCCAATTGCCTAGCATATCAGAGTGATGAGATAGTGAGATTACTTCTTTTTTTAATATTCAGCTAAAGAGTGAGTTGAGTTTATTTTTTGAAATACAGGTTGAGCATACCTAATCGAAAAATATGAAATCAAAACCTTTGTGAACACTGGCATGATTCCCCAAGTGGAAAATCCCACACCTGACCTCATGTGATGAGTAACTGTCAAAAACATTGTTTTCTGAACAAATCATGGACAACATTTTCTAAAATTACCTTCAGGTCATATGCATAATGTATACATTGAGAGGGGATACAAGGAAAGGAGGCTCCAGGGGGGTGGGAGGCCTGCTGACCAGGGAAGTCTGGACGGCCCATGGGAACATGCACCACTCAGCAGTTCTTGCCAAAAAAGGGAAAAAGAATGTGGGTGTGAGGTAACTTAGGTAATCAATGACCAATAGAAAAGAACGATAATCAGTAATGAACAGAAAATGGCAATAATTCTTGGAGGCCGGAGGGAGGTCAATGAAAGGCCTGCAACCAATTTCAGATGGCGAGAAGGGTTATCTGTGCCCGGTGCTCCTTTGCATTTGTGTCCCTCTCGCCTCTTCTCATCTGTGAGAGACTCTGTGCTTAAATAAAATTTCTACTTGCTACCCTGAAATTTGTGCAGGTTACTTCTGCTTTCTATTCAGGCTGCCTGTGCTGCTCTAGTTTTACTATTTGGTTTCCACCCACTTTCACTTTTGATTCCCACCACACCTTGGTCAAACTTTTTAGTTCAGCAGAATAATCAAACCAGGAGAACTGGGTTCGGCGAACTGGGACTCCGAACACCAATACATATGAAACAAATGAATTTTGTGTTTTTGTTAGGTAACTAGCTAGAAATCAGACTCTCTTGAGGAAGGAGGACAAGGGCGTGGCCTCCAAGCGTGACCTTGGTGCTCCACCTTAGTCCGAAATCCAGTATTTGCTCACACCAGGGGAGGAGGGAATACCCTCCCAGCATATCAGAGCTTAGTGTGCAAACTGCCAAAGAATGAAGAGGAAGAGGACATACAACAGAGTCTTGAAGGTGACCTAGAACAGCCCTAGACTAATTATCAGGTTATGACCTTAAATATTCATTGTGGTCCACACCCCTGCAATAGGTTCTCAAAGACACTCACAGCAGACAGATCCATGTGCGCAGTAAGACTCTTGGTTGCAAGGTGACCTCTGAATCATGAAGTAGGCCTAACCCAGTGAGTATAACGTTTGCCACTTGGATGCCCATCTGCTGTCTGTGGAGACTGTATCGTGTTTCTAAACCTTCTTACTCTAAAAACTTAATTTTCCCCTCCTCAATAAACTTTGTTTAATGCTTACCTGGGGTGTCTGTTCATTCTTTGGCCATGAGGACTTCAAGAACTGAGGATGCAGGAAGTTGCCTTGAAACCCAGAATTTCAACTTGAGTCTCATCTCTAAGCTATCTCACTATGTATGTGAAATATTCCAACATCTGAAAAAAAAGAAAAAAAAATACAAAAACCCGAACACTTTTAATCCCAAGCAGATAAGGGGTACCCAACCTATATATAAAGACATTCTTTTTTTTTTTTTATTAAATCATAGCTGTGTACATTGATATGATCATGGGGCATCATTCACTAGCTTCACAGACCGTTTACCAAGTTTCACATATACCCTTGTAAGATGCACTGCTGGTGTAATCCCACCAATCCCCTTCCCTGTACCCACCTCCCCCAACCCTCCCCTCCCTTTCCCCGTTCCCCCTAATCTTAGGTTGTAACTGGGTTATAGCTTTCATGTGAAAACCCTAAATTAGTCCCATAGTAGAGCTGAGTACGTTGGGTACTTTCTCTTCCATTCTTGAGATACTTTACTAAGAAGAATGTGTTCCAGCTCCATCCATGTAAACATGAAAGAGGTAAAGTCTCCATCTTTCTTTAAGGCTGCATAATATTCCATGGTGTACATGTACCACAATTTATTAATCCATTCGTGGATCGATGGGCACCTGGGCTTCTTCCATGACTTCGCAATTATGAATTGGGCTGCAATAAACATTCTGGTACAAATATCTTTGTTATGATGTGATTTGTGTCTTCTGGGTATATGCCCAGTAGAGGAATTACAGGATTGAATGGCAGATCTATTTTTAGATCTCGAAGTGTTCTCCATATCTCTTTCCAAAAGGAATGTATTAATTTGCATTCCCACCAGCAGTGCAAAAGTGTTTCCTTTTCTCCACATCCGCGCCAACATCTCTGGTCTTGGGATTTTGTGATATAGGCTAGTCTCACTGGAGTTACATGGTATCTCAAAGTAGTTCTGATTTGCATTTCTCTGATGATTAAAGATGATGAGCATTTTTTCATATGTCTGAAGGCCGCATGCCTGTCTTCTTCAGAGAAGTTTCTCTTCAAATCCCTTGCCCAGCCTGCAATGGGATCCCTTGTTCTATTCTTGCTAATGCGTTTGATTTCTCTGTGGATTCTGGTTATTAAACCTTTGTCGGAGACATAACCTGCAAATATCTTCTCCCATTCTGAGGGCTGTTTGCTTGCTTTACTTACAGTGTTCTTTTGAAGCTGCTTCAATTGCCCGGGGGGTCCTCCTCATAAAATACTCGCCCATCCCGATTTCTTCAAGGGTTTTCCCTGCACTCTCCTCTAGTATTTTTATAGTTTCATGTCTTAAGTTTAAATCTTTGATCTAGTGAGAGTCTATCTTAGTTAATGGTGAAAGGTGTGGGTCCACTTTCAGTCATTTACAGGTTGCCAGCCAGTTCACCCAGCACCATTTGTTAAATAGGGAATCTTTTCCCCACTGAATGTTTTTAATTGGCTTGTCAAAGATTAAATAATGGTAAGTAGCTGGATTCATCTCTTGATTCTCTATTCTATTCCAGACATCTACCTCTCTGTTTTTGTGCCAATACCATGCTGTTTTGATCACTATTGATTTGTAGTGTAGTCTGAGGTCTGGTAGCGTAATTCCTCCTGTTTTGTTTTTATTTCTGAGTAATGTCTTGGCTATTCGAGGTTTTTTCTGATTCCATATAAAACAAAGTATTGTTTTTTCAAGATCTTTAAAGTATGACAGTGGAGCTTTAATAGGGATTGCATTGAAATTATATATTGCTTTGGGTAGTATAGACATTTTAACTATGTTGATTCTTCCCAGCCATGAGCATGGAATGTTTTTCCATTTGTTAATATTTTCAGCTATTTCTTTTCTTAGAGTTTCATAGTTCTCTTAATAGAGATCTTTCACGTCCTTCGTTAGATAAATTCCCAAATATTTCATCTTCTTTGGCACTACTGTGAATGGGATAGAGTCCTTAACTGTTTTTTCAACTTGACTGTTGTTGGTATATATAAAGGCTACCGATATATGAATGTTGATTTTGTAACCTGAGACATTGCTGTATTCCTTGATCACTTCTAAGAGTTTTGTAGTAGAGTCCCTAGTGTTTTCCAGATATACTGTCATATCATCCACGAAGAGTGAAAGTTTGATCTCTTCTGACCCTATATGGATACCCTTGATTGCCTTTTCTTCCCTAATTGCAGTGGCTAAAACTTCCATTACAATGTTAAAGAGCAATGGAGACAATGGGCAGCCTTGTCTGGTTCCTGATCTGAGTGGAAATGATTTCAATTTAACTCCATTCAATATGATATTGACTGTGGGTTTGCTGTAGATGGTCTCTATCAGTTTAGGAAATGTCCCTTCTATACCTATTTTCTTAAGTGTTCTGATCATGAAGGGATGCTGGATATTATCGAAAGCTTTTTCTGCATCAATTGAGAGACTCATATGGTCTTTGTTTTTTAATTTGTTTATGTGCTGGATTACATTTATAGATTTACGTATATTGAACCAGCCTTGAGATCCCGGGATAAAATCGACTTGGTCATGATGTATAATTTGTTTGATGTGTTGCTGGATTCTGTTTGTTAGGATCTTGTTGAATATTTTTGCATCCATATTCATTAGTGATATCGGTCTATAATTTTCTTTTCTTGTTCGGTCTTTCCCTGGTTTGGGGATCAGGGTGATGTTTGCTTCATAGAACGTTTTGGGTAGTCTTCCTTCTTTTTCTACCTTTTGGAACAGGTTGAGTAGTTTAGGTACTAATTCCTCTTTAAAGGTTTGGTAGAATTCAGATGTTTCAGAATCTCTAGGCATGTCTGGAAAATTCTCTTTCATAATTTCATGCAGAAGGGCCTCTGTGCCTAGCAAGGCCACTTCATCTGTTTCTGGAACTCCTATGATTCGGATATTCGCCTTCTTCGAATTATCCCAGAGCTCTCTGAGAGAGTGATCCATTTTTGCTCTCCATTTCTCTTCCTCTTTGAGAGTTTGGGAGCATTCAAAGGTTTTATCTTCGATGTCAGAAATCCTTTCTTCTGCTTGCTCCATTCTGTTACTGAGGGATTCTACTGTATTTTTCATATCTTTGAGGTCTGCAAATTCGTGCTTCAGTGTGTCTAAGTCTTTGGTGGTTTTGTCTTTAAATTCGTTAAATTATTGAGACAACTTTTGAATTCTCCTTGAATTCCTAATTCCACTTTGTTAATCTTGTCTGCAATCCAAATTCTGAATTTGATTTCTGACATCTCAGCCAGTTGTTTATGAATGGGATCTTCAAATGCATCTGCCATACCTTTCCTTGGGGGGGAGGTTGATCTATTCTGGTTATTCATGTTACCAGAGCTTTTCCACTGATTCTGCTCCATGGTTGTTTTACTCCCTCTGATTTTTTACCCTGGGGCTTTGTCGAGGGCCAGTACAGTGTTGTGGCCTGAGAAACTGGGGCCCTGTCTGGTGTGGTGGGGATAAATGGTTCTTCCTTGTTTTTAGCTGGTTTCTCTTCCACCCTAGTGAAACAGATACTTTGGATTGAAGTCTCAGCTGTGGAGAAATATCAGTAATTAAGTCACCCCGCCCCCACTGGCAAACAATTGGAAAAGAAAAATCAAACCTTCCTACCACCGTGCACCTAGGGCACCACCTGATTTGTCCTCAGGTGATTGGTTCAGGTCAAAAATGTCCAAATCAATTGTCTCAGTCTGCACCTGTCTCGGCTGAGAGAGTTTAAGAGGTCTCTGGGAACTGGATCATAGGGGTCTGGTGACTACCCTTTTGTGGCTTGCTCCAGTGCTGCGTGGAGTCAGAAGAAGCCACCCAGCCTATAAATCAGTCTGGGAAGGTTGCTGCCTCCTTCCCCACCTTGCACCACTTCACACCCAGTCACTGATAGCCCTGCAGTTGGCTGACCCTGTTGCCTGTAGTGAATCGGTACTCCAGGAGTTTGTACCTGCCTGAATCACAAGGAAGTCTGCCAGGCCGCTGTGCTCTGCCTCCCTCCAGCAGGAGGAGGTGAGGCCTGACAACCTCGGGCGCTAGATGAAGGTTGAGGGGTTTTCACTCAGGTCCAGTCTCGCCCCTGATTAATGTTACTGACAGAACAGAACAGAACAACTTTGTGGTTCCCCTGTAGAAGAGAAGCTGAATTGAGTTCCAAATCAGCTTGTCTTTGCTCTTGTATTGTCTATAGGCTGACGATCCCCTGAGGGCCAGGTGCATCTTAGGGTTAGTAATGCGGACCTCTGGGTCAGCCCCGCCCTGGGAGTTTCCCTGGTTTGCAAGTTGGAGTTGCCTCAGGCAAACTCAGAGTCTCTGGTTGCCCAGGGAGACAGGGGGTGTGGCTTCACAATATTCTGTAGTGAGCCATATTGCTAGCAAAAGAGGGCTGCTGCCTTATGGCTCAGGCAACCGTTGCTCCGGTGTAGCTCCCCTCCGGCCAACCTTCCTCTCTCCGCTCCTGTATCCCAGAGTCTGCACCGACCGGCTGCAGCCCAGCACTGTCTACACCCCTCAAGCAATTGCCCAAGAGTCTGGACCCCTGGGGGACAGGCCTCCAGACCTTGGAGCGAGAGCAGAGGGGAGCGCGGGGAGCGCTGGAAGCCTGGGGTTGTGGGCAGAGAACACACACAGCTTTACACAGTTTTATGCCTGGCCGTATTGTCACCAAAAGACGGCTGTCACACTGTGCCTCAGGGAACTGCCACTCCGGTGCAGTCCCCTCTCTGCCAACCGACTGGGACTGGCCTCCAGACCCCAGTGTGAGCGAAGGGGAGTGCTGGGAGCTCAGAATTCCAGGTAGAGACTATATACAGTTTATACAGTTTTATGCCTGGCAGGAGGACGCCGTGGCACCCTAGTAGGGGAGGTAGGTCCAGTTTTTAGAGGGTCTCTCCCGTGAAGTGTAGTGGGAGGACGTTTGAACTCTGCCTGGTTGTTTGTGGGGCACTCTGAGCCGTTCTTATGGGGGAGGGGATTCCCGTCCGCTTGGTGATGGATTTTGTACCTTTTGTTTGTATCCTTGTGGTCGCAGCTCACCTCAGTGGGGTTGACGTGTGTTCTACAACCTTCTCTCTTATTCTAAAGACTTTCTTCTCCTCTTCTCTTTTATTCCCTCTTCTCTTTTTTTCTCTTTTTTCTTTCCTTCCTTTCCTCCTCTTCTGTCCTTCTTAATGTCTTATTCTGGTGTTTCTTTTCTGGTCAGCAACTCTACTCTTTTTCCCCTCCATAGATTTTAATTATGTATTAATGAATGTCCATGAATGTATATGTACATTTGAAAAACACAGAAAGTGTGTATATTACATTGATCAAATAATATTGCGCTAAATGTTATTCTCTTTTTTCATTTATATTCAGTACCATTATTTTTTAAAGAGTTGTCCATGTTGCTGCACATACTTAAATGTTACTCTTACGACTACTGGATTTCCCCCATAGTTACCATACAAAATATTATTTATCATCTTGATAATGATAAATAAGAGGTATGTGTATTAGATTGTGTCCATGCTTTAGTACTCAAACAATGTTATGATAAAACTCCTTACAACACATTTTCTTGGGGACTTATACCCTCATATTTCCAAAATATATGCCCAGGTGCACGAATGAATACGTGATACATACCCACACATGAAGTATGACTACCCATAATTTTGCTAAATTACCACTTGTGTATGTGAAGATTAGTCTTTCCCCAGACCTTTACCATCATTATTATTTGACTTCTATAATTTTGCTGAATCAATGAATGTATTTACTTTTCATTCACAACCAAAACATTAAGCTTCACTTCACATCTTTGCAGCTCATTTGAATTTTCCTTGTAAATTGTATTTATATATAATTCATCTGATATTTTTCACACCAGCTTTATTATATTTGTAAAATGCCATGAATATATTATATATTATCCCACTATGTTGTTCTGTCATTGTAATCATCTTCACCAAGTAGTTTACTCTTTCTAAAAAGCAATTTATCAAAACTTTAACTTATTTTTTATTTTAGAAAGTTGTTTATTTTAGGAATTCCTGCTTCACTTAAGGTTATACATATGTATTTTTGCTTTTCTTTAAGGTCACATGGTGCAAAAAAGATACAGAATGATTAAGTAATTTGGTCAGGGTCATTCAGTTAGTCAATAGTGAAGCTGGGCATCCACAGATATTTATTAAAGGAAGAAAGTACCACTTGTTTAGTGTCAATAGATCCCACCTGCCCCATCTAACTGGATAAGCAGGAGATCTTAGGAGATCCCCCAAAGGCAGGTGCCAAGGTATAGAAACGTTTGGATCAGGATAATGGTCTGGAGATTGGCAGCCTGTTTGAATTTTTCTTTAGATACAAAACAACAGAACCAATTTTTGCTAGTTTAAGTAGAAAACAAGTACATGAATTAAAATATAATAAACAAAATATTTTTGAGGCCTGGGCGAGAGTCAAGACTACAGTTGTGACAACGACTAATTGTAAGGTCACAGCAGAAACCAGTGCTATTTCCATCATGATGATTGCCTCAAATAATAAAACTCAGAAACAAGATTGGAATAGAAATGGCTACTTCGGCCATCATGATAGACACCACGATTTAGGGAATACATTTTTCAACTACTGTGCAAGATATTTCTGCCACCACCCGGGAAACAATGTGATAGCTTTTTTTTACATTTCTTATTCCCAAAGTGGAGTTTCAACTGGATGCATATGATCGCAATGCTTAGGTCACATGTGTAGTCTAAATTTGAAGGGAGGTGAAATTTGTAACAGGTGGGTACTGCCAAACAATGCAAGTTCTTTGAAAGGATAATATGTACCTGTATATATGTGTGTGATATATATATATATATATATATCACATATATATATATATAAAACAACTTGCATTTGCTCCTCATTTCCATCTCCCTAGAAATACTGAAAAAACTTCTTTGAGTCACTAAAGCAGAGATAGTTTGAAAAATTACCATAAATATAAAGATTATAATTTAGATTGTTACTCATGGTAAATACTACATTTCCCTATTTGTTTATTGATTCAATGATTCATTCAAAGATACTGCCTGTCATCTATTCACTATGCATATGCTATTAGGATAAGAAGAAGAGCAATCCCAAAATTATTTTCCATAATAGTGACATGAAATGAACTTGATTTCAAAATTTATTATGAGCACTTTAATATGTAATAGACCTTTTCTTTACTTACAGAAATATTCTTTTTTTTTTTTTCCTATCATAGTTTAAGAGCAGGAAACTGAAGTCTTCAAGATTAATCTTCACCATAAAAGAGATTTTTAAAAGGTTTTATCCTTCCTAGAATAAGCAGCAATAAAAACATGGACCTTTTTTTCAGAAACTCTTCTTAGGTGTCCAGCAGTTATAATGACAACATTCTAATTTTTCCTGAACAAAAATTGTAAAATCTCAGTTAGTATTTCCTAAAATATAACATATTTTCCAGAACACTAAAGAATAGCATTCAATATGGCTTCTATAGGCAAATAAGCTTGTGATATGCTATACATGTCATATATGCTCCATGCATTTTTATTATTCAAGTTAGAATATTAAAGATCTCACACATTCTGTAATAATAAAACTTTGACTTTGTATAAAGCACTTTTCCCTGACAGATAAATGATATTTAGTTTTAATAAATACTTGGTATCTACAGCCCTTTTCTCTCAGTTGAATAGAGTTGTCTCTTTTATCTTTGTTATAGATAAGATATTGGACATAAAATAAACAATTTTTCTTTCATAAGTAACTTTCTATGTCTAAATTTTTAAAAGAAATCAGGAATTTCAATAAGAAGATTTTTAATTCCATACTGAATATTACCATGTATACTTATAAAGCCAATGATTATTTTAGCTAACCTCTGTTTTGATGGGTTGAAGCCCAAATAGGACCAGTTGTTATCCATTTTGAACATTAACATATTCAAATAAGTGTCTTTTATTACTAGATTTATGAGAAACTATTTGAAAACGTTCAATCTACTCATTCAGATTTGCTTCAGCATATACTATTGTATCAGTGTTGTACTACTTATAATTCTCCATCTAATTGTTTTTCTCCTTCAAAAAGTGCAATCATGGGCGGTGCCTGTGGTCAAGGAGTGGGGAGCCGGTCCCATATGCCAGAGGTGGCGGGTTCAAACCCAGCCCCGGCCAAAAATTACAAAAAAAAAAAAAAGATTTAAAAGTGCAATCATTCACACATTAAATTGTTGTAACTTTTGAACCTATCCACCATGTCACTTATATTTTTCTTCATTACAACATTTTATGATCCATTTATTTATTCATTTATTTATTTGCGTTGTGTTTTAACATTTTTATTCTATTGCACTTCCAGGTCACTAATTGGGGTTTATCAGTGTGTGTACCTTCCTTCAATCTATCTGTTGAATTATTTAAAGTAGAAAATATTGTTGTGTTGTTTTGCTTCAAACCTCTTTCTCTGTTATAATTCATGTTATCTCCTTACTGCTTTTGTTACATCTCTGTTGCATTTCTTATCTTTGTCTTGTAAGAATTCCAACCCTCTGATCATTTGTTCTATTGATTCTGACTTATTTTCTGTTATTATTATTCTAGTTTTTTGTTTCTTGGTTGTTGACTGTCATAGGCATTAACAGGCTGGTGAACATTTGAATGTGAAAGCAGATGTACATCTCAAGACCGTGGATATAGGTAACCCACTAACAGCCCCCTGCAAACATATTTGGAGAAAGCTTCTTTGCAACCACCATCTGCCTTATCTTTTAGCCTCAGTGCTCAGGGGTATCTCAGTCCACACTTTCATGTCCTATTTTCCCATCATGGGAGGAAGGGTGCTGCAGTCTGAATGTTTGGGTCCCCTCAAATTCACATTTTGAAGTTCCTGCCCCCACAGTGATTCCATTAGGAGGCAGGGACTTTGGTAGGTGAGTAAATCCTGAGGGCCCTGTTTTCATGAATACAATCAGTGGCCTTATAAACATGGCCCCAGTGAGATCTCTTGCCCCTTCTAATGTGTGTGAACACAGCAAAAGGATGGCTTTCTGTGAACCAGGAAGCAAATCTGCATCAGACCTGGATATGCCAATGCTTTAATCTCAGATTTCCAGCCTTCAGAAGTATAAGAAATAAATTTCTCTTGCTTATAAGCTACACAATGTCTGGTACTTTGTTGCAGCATCCCAAATGGAATAAGAAAAATAATAATTAGGAACTATCACATGGCCTGAAGCCCAACTCCTTTCCATGAATTCAGATTTCATTTTTTTTTTCTTTTTTTATTTTTGGGGATTCATTGAGGATACAATAAGCTAGGTTACACTGATTTCATTTGTTAGGTAAAGTCCCTCTTGCAATCGTGTCTTGCTCCCAAAAGGTGTGACACACACCAAGGCCCCACCCCCCCTCCCTCCTTCCCTCTCTCTGCTTCAGATTTCTAATCATCAATCTCTGCTCAGAATCCACAGCTTTATGATTCTAGGAATCCGTGATGCTAGTTCCAAAAGACCACACTTAGCTAAAAGAGATAAAGAGCTTATAAAATTTTCCTTGCCATAAATTACACAAAACATTGAGCTTTCACTGTCCTCAGACACTCAGAGCTTCCAGCCTTGCTTTCATTCATTCAGGGAAGATAGATGGATTGCAGTATAGTACACAGGAATCTATGTGTGTGCCCATCTTTCCAGCAGTATACACCGAGGAACATTTTCAGTCCTTCAAAAGAGATAGCATAGATTCTATGAGCTTGGAATAGTGTGCAATTTAAGTTACTGTCTTTTGTCTCAGCCTATATGTTCATCCATTTATTCATTTATTTTTTCATTCATTAAACAACTATTGAGTGTCTACTCTATGGCAGGCACAATAGAACACAGAAATTTAGTGGTGAGGAGAAACAGATGCTGAATTAGCCATCATAAAGCTCAATGTCTAGTGGCAGAAACAGACATTAATGAAAAAAAAAGGAAGGAAGAAAAAGAAAACAAAAGCAAGAAGAGCAACCGAGGAAATGTAAGCATGCAACTTACATTTGCGCTATGTACTATGTCAGGTACAATGAGAAAGAGGTATACGGAGTTTGAAGACATGTAATGAGCAAACATCAGCTTGCCAGAGAGATGAAGAAAGTTTCAATAATCCCTATTTGTGTTAAATAACGAGGATGAGCATGATTTACCTGGGCAAAGAGTAGAAAAAGAAAAAAATAAAATTGTAAGCTTTTAGCTCCAGTGAAGAGAGGGAGGGGGAACTTGATATACGTATCTATCTATGATATATTCTATGTCCTTAGAAGGATTAGTAGAAGCAAAATCATGAGAGATTTTTTTTTGCAGTTTTTGGCCGGGACTGGGTTTGAACCCACCACCTCCATCATATGGGGCCAGCGCCCTACTCCTTTGAGCCACAGGTGCCGCCCGAGAGATTTCTTAATCACAAAAAAATTTTGTTTATATTCCTAGACCAGTGAGTGTGATTGTTAAGCTTTAATCAGGGAGCAGCATATGAGATTCTTATTTAAGAAAACCGAAAACAGAAAAGCAAACTTTACCGTATAGAAAATAAATTTGAGTGAAGAAAAAGTGGAGTTTCGGGGACCCCTTTGGAGTCTACCATGGTCTTCAAAGTGAAAAACTTTAATAGCCAGAAGGAATGTGCAGTTGAAGATATGGAAATAGGAATACATTTGTGAAATAATTAGGAAGTAAAATTGTCACAAGTATTTGACATAGAGTTTGAAAGGAAAGGAGGTGTTGATAGCGGAATGTCAGGTTCTTGGTCTTGGCGATTTGAAGAATAAATAGACAGACCACAGGATCAGTGGTAAGTCAGGATTTATTTACAGAAACCAAAAATTGCAACAACTACAAAAACCAAACCTCCTGGCAGAGAGAACCCAGGAGAGGAATAAGCTCTCCCGCTCCCTCTTCGAGGTCTGTCCTTGGGGGTCTCTGCTCAAGGGTTTATATAGTGGCAGGGGGGTTGTTCCATTAGGGTGTGAGTCTTGTCAATTACAGCCAGCTGTCCAATGAACTCTCAGGCCTTGGAAACTGACAGGAAATCAGAAGTTCACCGTGGAGGAGACAGCAAGGTGTCAGCATCTCCCCTGCAGGTGTCTGGCCCTTCCAGCCAGCTGGCTCCTCTGTCCACAGGAGCATCAACACCTCCAGGGCTAAGGCAGCAGATCATGGTGCTGCCTTGTCCTGCATCAATTCTCCCTCTCCAAGTGGAAACTCTAACTGCTGTTAGGGAAAAGGGCGAAGACTCGATCTAACTGCTTCTTGTTGAATAGAGTGATGATAGGAGGGGGCAGTTAGGTTTCTCCGGAGGGAGAGCGATACAGGGGTCCACAATAGAATTGAGCCTTGGACAGGAACCATCTTTACTGTGTGTGGCCTGATGACATTTCTGGAAAATATAAATCTGATCAGTATAATCAGTAAAAAGCAAAGGTAGGACAGTGTCAGGTTAGAAGCACAAAGTTAGCGATGCTAGAAAAAACTATATTAACAGTTTTCTTGCCATTTTTTAAATAATAACTTCAAACCTTCCTTTGGCTCACAAGTGTAGGTGGACTGTGGCTGGCTCTCTTCATAGTCTGCTTCGGTAGAAGGTGGAAGGTTCCAGGATTTTACTCATGAATGATGTATCCAGGAATCCACTCCCATAACTTTAACAGCTGTAAAGGAAGATAAGATAACAGGAAAGGGACCTTCCCAAGTTGGGGTTAGGGAAGGTGAATTAGAGGGAAGAGTTTTGATCATGACTAGATCCCCAGGAGAGAAAAGCTCTTTCAGTGTTGAATGTGAGAATATATTGGAGTATTAAGGGATACAAATAGTTGTTCCTGTTGAAGTTAGTATGTTCCTCCTCCAAAGGTGGGTAGGACTTGTAGACATGATTAGGTAGGTATGAGGAAACTGTTATCCTGATTGTATCTTAAAGATTGAGTGAAAATTTTGGTAACTGATACATTTACAGATTTGGGGGATAAAAGATTAAGGTTAGAGAGAAGTACAGACAAGGTTGCTCTAATGTCCAGAAGACATTCTGTTACCTGGTCTTCCACTGTGAGGCAAACTCAGGGCTCTTGAGGGGTGATGACACAAGCTAGAGCCATGAAAATTTGCCCCAGGCACTCTTAGTCCAGGTCAGGTGCTGATGGGATCACTGTTTCCAGGCAGTTATTCCTAAAGAGGCCAGCCTGCCCACATTGGAAGCACTTGTTCTTAGCTTCTCTGGCTTCCCTTTGCCCCTGGAAGGTGTTTGTTTGTTGGAATGCCATTACTAGAGCTGTCATTCTTTTTTTATCACTTCTCTCTTTTTCTTCCTCTTTCTCCTGATCTCGGTTATAAAAGATCATAGTGGCTGGTTTAAGAAGATTCTCTAGGTTATGATCTAGGCCTAGAGCCAATTTCCAGAGTTTTCTTTGAATGTCTGGAGCGCTTGAGTAATAAATTTGTCTTTTAAAATAATTTGACTCTCTATGAAGTCAGGTGCCAATTGGGTGTGTTTTCTCATTGCCTCCCTAAGCCTCTCAAGAAAGGCTGAGGGATTCTCATTTTGCTCCTGGCAAATAGTAGACAACTTGGAATAATTCACAGGCTTTTTCTTGGACCGATGTAAACCTTCTAGGATACAAGTTAGAAAATGTTTACGCTACCAGTCACCTTCCTTCTCAGGGTCCCATTTGGAATCCTGAAGGGGAACTGCCTGTCTTCCCATGGGGTATCTATCCCTGTCCCCAGGAGACATACTGCCATCCATATTGGATATGAACCACAAATCACCCCACTTCCAGGTTTCATCCAGTACTTATTTTTTTTTGTTAAACATTAAAGTTTGATCTAATAGTAATATTGTATCTCTCCGAGAGAGGTTAAAGCTTTGTCCTAACCCCTGGAGAACATCTATGTACTTATCGAGGTCATCAGAAAATTTTCCTAAATCAACTTTAATTTGCCTTAAATCTGCTAGAGAAAATGGAGGGTATACTTGCACACTTCCCCTTTCACCACTTGCAATCTCAACCAAGGGACACAAAGAAGGATATGGTTGCCGTTTGGGGGTCCCAGGAGGACCAGAAAAAACTCTTGGGATAGCCTCCCTCCTGAGCTTTTCTGAACGCATGGAGGAAGGTGTGGGAGAAGTAGATGGAGGGTTTGAACTAGGGAATGATGGTGTCTCCCTTGAGAATCCCTGACCATTTGGGGAAGTTACTATAGCTGAGAGAGCAGAATCTACCTGGCAGGTCTTACCCAACTGGGGGTTGTCCCTGAGGGAAAAGAACACTTGCGCATAGGGCAGCTCAGACCCCTTTTCTTCCTGTTTACAAAAAGCATCTAGCTGAAAAATGGTGTCATAATTAAGTATACCCTCTGGGGGCCATTGTTCACCAGCGGAGAGTTGATACTGAGGTCAGGCCTGGGTGCAGAAGAAAACCGTACATTCTTTTTTCAGCGCCTGGGGATCAAACATGTCCCACTGCCCCAGAATACAGCCCAGTGGACAGAGAATCCCACCCTGTATTCCTGAGTCATCAGAGCATCCTCTGACCAACCCAAGAAGCCTTCCAACCAAACAAAAGGAAGCGTCCTTCCAGTGCTTGGGGAAGAGTACCTGAAGAGAGTGGCCTCCTCAGCCCTGTGCTTGTCTAGAACTAGCCACTCTCACCAGTGTAGCGCTTAGTGCCCGCCGGTTCTCCTGTGCTTACAATGTGCCGGCAGCACAGCTCCGAGAAATCAGGTATCAGGAGCTTTGGTCCCACCTGATGCATATATTCTGCCCCTTTCTGCCCCTTCCCCCCACTAGCCTCAAAGTATCAATCAAAGGGGGGATGAGCCCCATCCTGGAGAAAATGGCTGTGTGATGTTTGCACGTTTAACTCTATAGAATCTGTATAAGCTTTTTCTAAACTCTCTGTAACAAAAAGGAAAGTAGGCTTTCCATGATGAGCAGGTCTTGGTGTTAAACGCTATGCTTTTCTAATTTCTCTTTCTTTCTCAAAGGTTAGCAAAGTTATCAGGGTTAAATTGAGAGACCCTTTAAAACTTTTTGTATTACAATTAGTTACACTTAGCCGAAGTCCTAGACAAACCTAGAATTACCTTAAATTTCCCCACACCAGAAGAAATCAAATACCCAGGGTCATCCTCATTGCTCTTCTTTATGTTCAAAAGACTGAGCAGTAGCTAAGGTTCAGGGCTATTCCCAGGAGTCATCCCAGGCTTCCCTTCACAGGCCTCTGGTTGGTTGCCCAGACAAACTGTGGAGGGGAATCATGTTGCCCCTTGTTTGGGGCTGACTTCTCTTTAACAAGGTCAGCCCTTGTGTTGTTAGGAACATAAAAACACTAATGAACATTAATAACTCTCAACCCACCTAAAACATTTGAAACCCCATTAAAACATCTAATATACACTTCTAAAAAACCAGAATACCCTTACAAAATTAACAATATAAACAATTCTTGCCTACATTCAAACAAAGCATATATGCTATTAAAGGAGAGAAAGAGAACTAGAGGTCTACAGAGATAAACAGAAACAATTTGGGACCATGGAAGAGAAGAGAAGACAGGAAAAGCTGGGTGAGCATGAGTTTTCAAAGGCCCTCCCCAGTCCTGGGGTCAGAACAATTGCTGGGGACCCCAGGGCCTCTGGATCCTACTTCCTTACTCGGCTCTCAACCAGGGAAAAGGAATAAACAGAGAATAGGTTCAACATTCTACTAACAGTCCCTTCCCCACCTTTCTGAAGCCAAGGGGAATTAGAAAGTTTGCTCCCCAACAGCCTCTTGCCCGTGACCTGGAGGCCAGCATCTACACTATGGCCAGTTACATATGGGGGGGGGGGCATTGAATTTATTAATCTCCACTAGGATAGCTATAGAGAAAAACAGGATAGAGGTAAGTAGTCCCATTGCTTACCACAGATGTCTTCTTTCCCTCTCCATATGGGCCACCAAATATGTTACCGGAATTTTGTCTTCTCTCCTGGCTGGCTCACCCAATACCAGAATGTCAGGTTCTTGGTCTTGGCGATTTGAAGAATAAATCGATGGACCACAGGATCAGTGGTAAGTCAGGGTTTATTTAAAGAAACCAAAAATTACAACAAGTACAAAAACCAAACCTCCTGGCAGAGAGAACCCAGACGGGGAACAAGCTCTCCTGCTCCCTCTTCAAGTCTGTCTTTGGGCTCTCCGCTCAGGGATTTATATAGTGGCAGGGGGGTTGTTCCGTTAGTGTGTGAGTCCTGTCAGTTACAGCCAGCTGTCCAATGAACTCTCAGGCCTTGGAAGCTGACAGGAAATCCACCAGTCAGCTGTGGAGGAGACAGCAAGGTGCCATTCATGAAACTGATCAGTCAGAAGTCCACCTGGGGGAGATAGCAAGGCGCCAGCATCTCCCCTGCAGGTGTCCGGCCCTTCCAGTAAGCTGGTTCCTCTGTCTGCAGAAGCATCAACATCTCCAGGGCTAAGGCAGCAGATCCTGGTGCTGCCTTGTCCTGCATCAGTGTCAAACATAATTTCTCTGTTAGGTTTTCTTTTTCTATTAATATTAAATCATAGCTGTGTACATTAATGCGATCGTGGGGCACCATATGTTGGTTTTATACAGTTTGACACATTTTCATCACACTGGTTCCTTTTGGAAAGATGTTTGGAGAACATTTAGAGTTCTAAAAATGGATCTGTTAGGTTTTCTGAAGTGGATTCAGGTTGGTTCACATTAAAAAAAAAAAAGATGGGAATATTATAGAATTAGGCCTGAAAAAGAGTAAGCTGGACATACACAGGAGACAATTATTTCTGTCTAAGGGGAGTTGAAGTCATTGACAAAAATGCGGACTACCAGTTTAAATGGAGTAACAGATTTTAATTACATTAAAGAGGAAAATGAAACTTCAAAGAGAAGAGAAAGGATTCATGAGGAAAAAGACAAATTAAGAGTATTGACTGTCAATAAAGCTCAAAACAGTTTAAAGAGGAGATACTCAAAAGTGTGCAAAGCTTATACCAGGTTCAAGTATAAGAAAGAAAAATTTCAAATAGATTAGTTACATGGAAGTTGAAGGTGAGTTGTAATTTACTGAAGTAATGCACAGTAATCCTATTTTGCAGAAGGATGTTATGTGTAGAACAGCGAAAATGGAAAGAGACATTTTAGAAAACTCCATGCAAAAGTCTGACTTCCTCAGCTACAGCTTGGAGACCTCCCAGGGCAGTTAAGTCTGGGTAATGTAGCTTTCACTCCAATTTGTTTCCATCCTCAGTATCTTTGTCCCTATTTCCTTAAAGTCTGGTGTCTTAAGAACTGCTGTTTCTTACTTTTGTCATTTTTTTAAATATATATATATATATATATTTTACTTATAAACACTAAGTTAAAATTCATTCCTGATTACCTTACTGAAAGTAGGTCCATTGTTGATAAGAGTTATGACGCACAAAATTTGACATGTAAAAAATATGAGTCAAAAATGACTCCAAGGTTTTGGCACGAACTACTAAAAACATGAAGTTGCTGTTAACTGAGACAGGAAAGACAGGTTACTGATGCTTCTTTAGAGGTTGTGTTCTTCTGTTATTACCCACAGTTCTCAAATCTGGCTATAGATTGGATTATCTAGTGAGCTGTCTGAAAAATGCCTGAGGTCTTACTAAAAACACAGCAGAAGCTTTATAGTGTAGTGTCAGCACATTGAGATGAGAAAAATGTTTCCAAATTATTCTAATATTCATGAATGTTTGAAAAATCAGAATGCTATACTACTGCTTCTGGGGGCAAAAGGAAACTTGTCTGTTGCCCCCAAATGTTTGCTAAAAGATCAACTCACTATTTAGATGGATTAATAAAAGAAAGAACTTTATTTACTGTGCACACAGAGAGAATCACAGAGTGATTACCCAATATTCCTGGGGGGATCCAGAAATTTGTAGACCCTCCTTTTGAGGTGGGAGGATAAGGAATACAGGCAATTCTGTACAGGGGCAATAAATGATTGCTGGGAAGGAGGATGGATGGGAGAAACACTTCAACTTTTGAATGATTCTCTTTGTAAGTTATATAACCTGAGAGGCAGGTATTATATTTAATGTGATTTGGGCTAGATCTGGTTGCATTCTTGATCTTTCCTGAAATATAGCAAGATAACAGGGAAGGAAGGTAATTGTTCTTTTTTATGGGATCATCTGGTTTACACAGAGGGAAAGCCCCCACCAATGTCTGTTGATTTCTAAGGGCCTTCAATTCAAAATACTCATATTGGGGGTGAAATTTCCTAACTCCTTTATGCTTCTTTTATTCTAATATGCTTATAAATTACTTCGGGGTCTTATAAATTTAAATTCTTATTCAGAACTAATTACTTATTCAGTAACTAATACACTTAGCATTGGGACTAATAATGTCCCAAGTGATTCCAGTGCTGCTGGTCTACATTTTGCATAGCAAGGCACTTACTATTCAACTTCACGATAGAATATGATATGTCACAGTGAGGAATGAATGGATACACCATGTAAAGCTTTTGCGTTAGTTCTTCTATATTAAAAGATATATAAAGTAAAGGATTCAATGGCTAATTCAACTTGGCAAACAGTCAGTTAAACAAGATTTAGAGGGGTTTCTCCAGTGCAAAGTTTTTGATCGCAAATGCCTTCTTAAAGTTATTTCTTCTGAATCCCCATTTTCATGGACCATATTACAGGATTATTGATTTGCAAAACCTCCTATCCTCTACTAATGCAAAAGTTCAGCTATCTACAAATAATCTTTGCTACTTGCTTAAAGCTTAAAACTTTACTGAAACATCTATTTCACTGCTTTGTTTTCACCTTCCTAATCTAATTCATGGTTTGTTAATCCAGTTTTATTACAAATCCAAATAGGTTTTACAAACAACAAATTAATTTTAGTTTTGAATTGTGAAGTGATTATGTTGCACATACAGGTGTGATTGTTTTTGTATTTTAAAAATACTTGAATATGAATATGCTTCTTATGTGTTCTCCTCTATAGCATTTCCATGTACATTTTAAAAATTATTTTCTTTGCATAATTTTTTAGCATATTATTTGGTGATATAAGGCCATTTACAAGCATTGGCAGAAATGTAAGAAATGAGAAAAGGATTCTTTCCAATAAATTACACTGAGGTTTTATTAATAGAAAATTTTATAAACATTTTCTTAAACATTACCTAGAGAAATTTAATATTGATGAGAATTATGGATTAACTGCAACAAAATTAATTACTTCTTTAGGAATTAGTAATGAAACCTAAACATAGCAAGATTTGGCAGCCTCCAGGTGAACACAACTCACTTTATGTTGATGCTGAAGGGATGAAGGGTTTTAGGTTTGATACCACATGTGGGACTCCAGAGCCTTCTGTGATACCTGCCTCCCCCCAATTGATACTAAGTATTTTCATGTTTCTTCAAGTGTAGGAGTGACTCATGAATAGTCAGGGTCCCATTTTTTCCTGTTACAGCCTCTTTATGCTGATGTCTTACTCACCCCATATATCTGCCATTTCACCAGATGCAAGGAAACTGGTAAGAGATGTAGCCAATGGATAGGACATGCTGGGGTGTGGAGAGGATGTGGGAGCTGAGGTGTGATTAGCTACCTGCACACTAAAGATACATAGAATATGATGAGTCAAACATTTAAAAAAGCTACACAGTTTGCAGTCTATATTAACATTAATTACTATTCTATTTTCTTCATCAACTTAACACTATTATGCTAAGAAACTCTTACCCAGGAAGGCAAAAGTTACAAATAATTTTATTCCAGGAACTTTCTGAAGGACACATCCACTCTTCAATAGGAACATCAAACAATAGTTCACACATGTGTAAAACATTACACAAATGTTGCCTTAAATCCTTGCTGTACTCATTTTACCGATGTTAAATTATTACATCATGCTTCTCTTACCTTATCCTGATGGGGCTCCTATGTTGAAAGACCTACCGTAAATCAGACTTCAAAATCTTACTAAATATCACAGATTTGTCCCTGCCCTTTAGAGATATTATGAAGACACTAAAGAGCAGGGATCTCTTCTTGAGAAATAATGTGAATGCTTTCATTTTTCTGTACATTCAGGGTTTTCTAATAAAGAAAGTTGACATGCTCTAATGAGAGAGAATGTCTTTTTTCCTAAAACTATTTACCCTCGGATGCTGAAGTGATAGGTCTGGAGCTGTATGTTTACATTTCAAAGGGTAACAAAACCAAGAGCCATTCATTACATTCCAAAAGGTTGTAAGAGAAAGGATGGGATTTTGTCTTTCTCTCCCAAAGAAAGACATTCCTGAGAAAAGGATAAGGCCATCCTCTTCCACTCTCTCTACAGCGGAGGATAGGTGAATATGTCAACCCCTGGATAAGCTTCCAGTTTCATAATTTGTGGCTCTTCTCCTATAGTACAGTTTTCTACCCGCTCCCACCTGCACACTCCTTGAGGGTACATGGGGCTTTCACCTCTTTGCCCCAAGGAAGAAAATGAAGCATGAGCAAACAGTGCTAAGACAGTTTTCAAGTAAGTAATTGGTCTTCATCTGTAGTCCAGACAATTTCCAGATAAAATAAACAAAATATAATGTACATTTACTCACTATGGTATGCATGAAGCTTAGAATCATTTTACAAAGTGTTTTGGTGAGTCAGTATCCAATGGGGTTGAATTTCATAATGTTTTTGTGAGAAAAATCTCTTCTTTTCATCCACTCTGAGAGCTCAGAATAACACCTTAGTGGTAGTTAAGGTTTAGAACGTGCCTCACTCCTTCACTGTTCACATCTTTCTGCCATTCATCTATAAAACTCAAAACACAATAACAAGAACAACAAAGCACCCTCAGACGAAAGACGTGTATATCAACTCTTGGGTATTGATGCTTAAAGGATTAACGATTTACTCTCTTTTCCTAATACCATAATTAAAGCTCAAGAAAGACATTTTGCTGTAATCTAAGACATTCCCCTCCCCCTATTTTTCAGATAGAATCTAGCTAGGTCACTTGTAGCGCGCCATGGCCCCAGCCTAGATCACAATAACCTCAAACTCCTGGGCTCATGAAATCTTCCTGCCTCAGCTTCCTCAGTAGCTGGGACTATAGGAACCTACCACAATGCCTGGCTTGTTTTCTATTTTTAGTAGGGTCTCCCAGGCTGGTCTTGAACTCCTAAGCTCAAGCTGTTCTCCTGCCCTAGTTTCCCAGAGTACTAGGATTGTAGGTGTAAATCTGCATCCACTGTATCCAGCCTCTAAGATGTTTTCTATGGTTCCATGTACTCCCACATGCTATGTAAGGAAGGCAGGATAAGGAGAGATTACACCTCCAGTAAAATCTGGACTAACATTTGTTTTGAAGGTTTTTAAACAGAAACCTTCGTTTCTTACACTTCCTTGACTGGGAAGCTCTAGTGAGCCTCCAATAGTCTTTCCTGCATTTTCTATGGCCACTAAGTCTTCCTCCCTCTGTAGAAGCTCTGTTACAATCTCAAATTCCTAGTGTAAAATTTGTGCAAACCTTCAAGGATATCTTCCACATTCAGTCATCCTGGCTTGAAATTTCATATAGTTTAAACTACCAATGAAAAAGAGCCAGACTCTGTAAAATAATTTGAAGAGGTTTATTCTGGCCAAGTATGTGCTACAATGGCCTAGAAAGCCGCACCCAAGAAGCCTTGTAGAAGTGGAAGAAGCCTTGTACAGTGGTCAGCCAGTGGTTGGGTTACAGTCTGGTTTTGCACATTTCAGAGAGATAGAAATTAGACAAAAATTCATAAATCAATACATGGAGGGTAACATTGGTTTAGTCCAAAAAGGTAGGACATCTTGAAAAGGGGCATGACAGGTTATAGGTGGGTTTAAAGATTATCTGATTTGTATTTGACTAAAGGGATGAAGTCTAAAGACTTAGAATGTTTTAAATTAAAAGGAATCCTTTTAATCAGAGACAAGCCACCTTAGACAAGTCATGTGCCCAGATTCAAATGATCTGTAAACTAAATTGATAACTTGCAGATATGGTTTAAACTTTAACTTATATAGCCTTAGGCTTATTAATTAGTTACAGGGTATATCTAAGAAGTGGGGGGCATGATGAGGCATGTCTAACATCCCTTCGTGATGCTAATGACTTAGATTTAGGGTATTCCCGGCATCCCCTTGGCTAACAGGGTACAGTCCGTAGGATAGCTTAAGATTTTACTTTAGTTCAAAAAAGCATTTTATTTAATGCTTGTTTTTAAATTTTAAAACACATATGAGTGCTTCTCAATCATAAGCATATACATATTATTTAGGATCTTTCCACATTGCAAATTTGAACTCAGTAAGTTCAGGTAGAGCTGAGAGTCTGCCGCTCCACTGAGCTCCCAGGTGATAACCACAGACTGAGGCAGGAGAAAAACAGAGCTACAACAAAAGAATTTGCAAATTTCAAAGTAATATCTACAATATCTACTCAAAGCAAATTTCCCATGAGAAACTTAGACAATTCTATGATGATATTTTTACCTTGTTATAGTCTTTAACACACACACATGAATGTTATCCATATTGTATCAGCGTTACTGAAACTATTTTAAAAACAAGTTTTTCTTCTATAAAATAAAATCTACACTTACTGGTTTATGGACATTTTTATTCTTTCATGTTTCTTTAACATATTTTGTAAAGTTATGAAAATGAGGATTAAAATATGACATACACTGAGTTTTTTTTTATTTTATTTTATTTATTTATTTAATTATTTATTTATTTAGAGACAGAGTCTCACTTTACTGCCCTCAGTAGAGTGCTATGGCGTCACACAGCTCACAGCAACCTCCAGCTTCTGGGTTTAGGCGATTCTCTCGCTTAGGCCTTCCAGGTAGCTGGGACTACACACGCCCGCGTGGCGCCTGTGGCACAGTGAGTAGGGCGCCAGCCCCATATACCGAGGGTGGTGGGTTCAAACTCAGCCCCCGCTGAACTGCAACCAAAAAATAGCCGGGCGTTGTGGCGGCTCTGAGGTTGCTGTGAGTTGGGTGACGTCATGGCACTCTACTAAAGGCAGTAAAGTGAGACTCTGTCTCTACAAAAAAAAAAAAAAATATATATATATATATATGACATACACTTTATGGAAACAGGTTTTTTTTGTTGTTTGTTTGTTTTTAGCAAAGCATAAAAAAATCCTGGTACTATGACTTTTTTTCACCTGATGTAGGAAAAGGATATAGGATATAGGAGAAAAGCTTATGGGATAAAAAGTAAATTTTATCATGATGTTAAAATGACAATTTTCTTAACTCAGTTTTCTTTTGCTGACTAAAATGATAATTAAAGGACAGTTGAAAGCAAAATCAACTCTAGGGATTTTGACAGCAGCAGTGTAAATAAATTTTTCCAATTAAAAAATCCTACCAAGTTAAAAGGTAGGGGGACGAACACGCTCAGAGAAAGAACAACAATAAGCTAGATCAGACTAGAAATACCAGGTATGCAACTAGTAAGAAAAATGGTAATGTATATCTTAATTTTGAATGCTATTGCTCAGTATTTTCTACCTGTATTTTTATCAAATTAATTCTTTTTATTGGACAAAATTCAATCTGAAAGCACAGCTTTAGATGTGAATTAGGTGCTATGCATAGCATAAAACTGGGAATGGTATGTACTGCTTCATTGAGTTTACAATCCAAGTTAATATTATTGTGTGACGCTTCAGTAAATGTGGTATACCTGAGAGGCCAATGCACTCCATCAGGCACCTGAGTGTCATTTACTGTACCAGGAGAGGTAACAGAAATTGAACCCCAGTGTTCTGAAAGAACATGTTTACCTCCCATGGGTGAGCACCAGAAACTAATTTTCTCACAGTAAAAGAGAATGATAATTGTGGAAATGATGAATGTATTTCTTTTTATTAAGACTATATGATTATGCAACAACCATTTCTACACTTGGGAAAATCAAATGTAAGATTCAAATATATAAAAAATATACACACACACAGTAATACATGGTCTCATTAAAGTAATACATGGTCTCATTAAAGGCACAGCCAACCTTCTAATTTAGTGCTGTTTTGAATTGTTTTTGTTTCACTATTAGAATAATTCGTCAGATAAGTTTTTTTTTTTTAATGTAGAGGTATGCTTCTTGGGATGCTCAAGTAAAAGAATATAAAATATATAAATTATAAACAATTTAACTGAGTTTTGTATTGACATGGGGAAATATATATACATAAATTTAAATAGATATATATTTATGTGTATACAAACACACACACATGGGCTATCTGGAAAGTATTCAGTTGGGTAATATGAAAAATAGAGACATGTATGACTGGATACTTTCCGTATCACATATAATCCCCAAAGATAAACTTAGTTGAACTCTTAGAAAGGGCCTTCAAATGTAAAGATTTTATAACTGCAACAATAATTTTAAGATTGAGGGTATGGACACTGACTGTTTAATGATAACTTTCTGCTTGGAATTTCTTCCCTGATTTTCTAAGGCAAAAAAATCCCAAATGTTGGCATCATTCACCATTCTTTTATACGGCGTATATGTATGTGTGTATGTATATATATTTCACGAACAGTAGAGGAGGTATGTAATAAATAAAGAAAGAACGGTTGTTTGAATCATTTTACAAAATGTTCATATATTTTCCTCCCAGGCAAGAAAGGTTACAACTAAGTACTTACTATAACTATTATTGGACAGGAACTCTGCCACGTTATTTGCCTATGATTTCTTATTTTATTGTAAAACTGTATAAATGTAAACATAATTCACATGTTATCACTTTGGAAAAGTTAAGTTCCTTAAGAAAATTAAAATAATCATTGAAATATCATTTATGTGTCTTATGCTTATATTCACACTTGGTGATAACTGTTTTTTAACTTTTTTTTAGGTAAATTACAGAAATCAAGGATGAATGGAAATCAAGAAGAAGAAAATAAGAATAAATGATAGAGAAGAAAGTTTGAGTATGTAGGTGAGAATCAAAAAATGCATGTGTGTAAAGATTTGGTAAATGTGTTGTTACAGGCACATAAAACTATAAAATATAATAGAACTAATTAGTGAGTAATATTATCAAAATTGGGTGAAGTTCACAAAAGTATATGTATTTAACATATTTTGACACTAAATATAATGTATACACCACAGCAGGCAATGTATCTTTGTTTAAAATATAATTTTTAATTTTTGCTTCTATGAATCATGGTTTCTTAAGGCACGATTTTGAGGATTATAACAATATATCATCATTATTTTATTGATTTTATATTTTTTGACTTTATTTTTTGTAATATACTGCACACTGCTTTAATCTTTTCTATGAATTTAAAACTTGGTTAATTTTTGGAGTTTCAGATGGATCGCCTTTTAAAAACGGTTTTATTAAGAGTTATTTATTACAAAGTAGAATAAAAGTACGTGGTGAAGAACCATACATAACTGTGATTGTTTGAATTTATTAGAACATATTTAAAGCGTTCAATAGCAGTCAGAGAAGTTCATAAAATTCTAATGACTAGAGATATATGTAAGTCATTGTTCTAGTAAATAATTCTAAATCAACATATTTATGTTATTACTTGTCAACCTCAGTAGCTAAACTTTATAGCAAACAGCAGTTTTTCTTTTCTATTACCCTTTTTTTAACTCCTAATTAAGGAGAATATGGATCTTCAATTTCAGCCTATACCTTTACTGTGAAGTTTAAGCGAAATAATTAAATGTTGATTTCCAACTATATTTAGTGTGTACTTGAGTAAAAATAATGAGCTCCTTAAATAAGCCCGACTTTAAGTACTTTCTTTTTAACATTTCTACAGCTTGGGTAAATATCCATTTCTACTTACCAGAAGCCGAAATGTCTTGCAAATCAATTCTAAACTCAAATATGTCGATCTTTTTTACTAACTCTTATTCAACAAGAAATAACAAACAACACTAACAATAACAATAACAAAATTGCCAAACTTGATTTTTCTGCCACTTAATTGGAAGAGTTTAATTATTAAAACTAGTTATCATCTATATAAACTTCATTCCATGTTTTCATATGTAGTTTATACATTTTACAGCATTATTCATCCAATCTCTCATTGGAACCAAAAGAATTATACATACAACATCTCTTTGAATGCAAACATGAAGAACAATAATTAACTTGGATTATCTGTTCTATTTTGAAGAAATGAACCAATTTATTCCTGACTTAAGTATGTCCTTGAACTTCATCACAATTATTAACATTTGTCACTTGACCAAGGAGTATTATAACCACTGCAAAATAAATCTAAAGAAATTTGGGATGTATTTGTTGAATATCATCCAGAAGTTAAGCTATTCTGTATTATAAGAACTTTATATTAGTTATCGCCAATGTTCTCAAGTTCCTGATATGTATGCTCCTGTGCCAGAAATGTTAATTAAATCATTCATGTTTTAGGCCACTGTGGTGGTTCGCACCTGTAATCCTAGCACTTGCGAGAAGGAGGCGAGTGGACTGTCTGAGCTCACTGGTTCGATACCAGCCTGAGCCAGAGTGAGACCTCATCTCTAAAAGTAGCCGAGCGTTGTGGCAGGCACCTGTAGTCCCAGCTACTTGGGAGGCTGAGGCAAGAGAATTGCTTGAGCCCAGGAGTTTGAGGTTGCTGTGAGCTATGACACCATGGAACTCTACCAAGTGGCTACAAAGTGAGACTCTGTCTCAAAATATATAAAATAAAATAGTTCATGTTTTAACAGTGAACAGTTTGCAATTAATTCCTTCAGCAGGAGTCATATTATGAGCCTGGATTTCTGAGGACAAAACACCTGGGCATTTTCTCTGCTTCCACACTGCTTTTCATTCTTCTGATGTGGACGTTGACCCCACGGTGCGCACAAGCACGAACACAGAGAGTCTGGAAGTCCATTAAAATGAGCCATTTATCTGCCTATCTTGACTTACAAATTAGTTCTCTACTTGTCATTTTTTAATTTCGTCTAGATGACTTATTGACATTCATTGGTAATTTGAGTATTTTTTTTTGAAAAACACACAATTAAGGAAGGAAAAGTATATGAATGTTGGCAGGTGAAAAGTTAGCTCACTATATCCAAACTTCATTTGATTTCTACATTTACAAAGTACATAAAAACTAATAGTGAAATTATGATAAAAATGAAAGATTTAGTGATCAGTGCTGCATAGTTAACATCATTTAATTCAGAATATTTGTAATTAGTGCACACATGCAATGAATGTGTACTACATGTACTACATATGTGCCTGCTTTGAAGTAGTATTTGTGTAATCATTTATTAGTAGTGTAGCATTAGCCTTATTACTTGGTAGATTTTGATTATAAAAATAAACATCATTTTGAATTTTTTCAAATTAGATGTATTCTGTTTTGAATGGTTAATAAAAGAATATGATTGCTGATATATACTTACCTTTCCAGTAGATGGTAGTACAGATGTTCATAAGACTAGATTTAGTAGTATAGACTTTGAAAGGAGAGAAGTATTTTCAAACTTAAAAATCACATAAAAAAACTTTAGTGTTAAATATTATGTGAATTATGAGGAGTAGGAGAATTATAGAAACTGATATGTTTATTTTAATAGATGAATTTTAAGAAATAATATTCTTGTGTATGTGTTGCTTCTAAGTAAAATAAAATTTAAAAAAAATCACAGCACCAGTACCCAGAATGTCAATCCCCAATTTTTATACGTGTTTATTATTACTGTGACTCTAAACACTGCTTTTTCACTTTTTTCAAAAAGCCTACTCAATTTGATGTTTTGTAGTTAATTCGATCTTAAATCATACATCTTCAATCTTTAGTCATTATTAATAAAATGACCCTGATACTTCATGTTCTTTGATATTGTCCCAAGTCTCTCCTCTTTAGTTTTGTGATGTTTATGGTTTGCTCAGTTGAAACTGCTCTTGAAAGTTGATGGAGGAGTACAAGGTCCTCTACAATAGGAACCCCAGAATTCTGTGAAGGAACTGGCTTAGCTAAAATAAAGATAATAATCAGCCATTGTCCCCTCTTTTGCTTACTAGTAGCCACTGTCCCCTTGTTTCTCTATAATTGCTACTTTAGAGAGCACAGCTGGTAGTTCTAAAGATTAACATTTCTCCTAGATAACATCACTTGTGCAAAAGCTAGGGTAGTTTTTGAGATATCTACCAGGTCCTGCATTCCAGTGGATTGTCTGACCCACCCAGACAGTGCCCTATTTACTAGGAGACTGATGGTTGCACTCTGAACCCAGACAATTAGCACACCCTGATTGTCTAATCCTCTGCCCATCAAACTGGCTTTACAAACCCTGTCTCCCTAATTCTCAGAGAGGCAGACTTGAGAAATTCCTCCGGTGTCCCACTTAGAGCTATGCAGAATAAACTTCCTTGGCTGTAAATCTTGCTGTCTCATGGTATTGGCTCCTCTTGGTCAGCAGGCAGATGAACCTGCTTGGGAAGCAGCATGATTAACAACAGGATTGATTTAAATATATGCTTCCAAATCGGTGAGATGGCAAAGAAAAAGATCTCAGAAATTGTCACGAATATGTTGTAAAAATCCGCAAAAAAGTAATCACATTGGTATATTTTATAGAAAATGTAATGTTAAACAAATGTTTGATTGTGGAAATTATATGAAGAAGGGAGAATTCTTTGTATGGTTTAATAGCATAGACCTATGAGTGTCTGAGAAGAAAACCTTAGCTTTGTGGTTTATATATATGCCTCCAGCAGTTTGTTTAGCACTGCCATGCACAGCACTAGCCTTCCTACATTCTTTATTGTGGTATGTCCTTGTAGAGTCATTTGTATTTAATTAGGTCTCAGTGGGAGGAAGTGTAGAAATGACTTTACAAAACCACTTTGATTCAACTCTGCGCACTGTGACATAAACCCACATGCCCTGGAATAATTATGAATAAGTGGACTATTTGAAATGCTGTGTACCCAAAGCAGCTTGGTTTTATGTTCTGCTGTGGGTATAATAGGATAATCCTTTGGGGGCTGGAGACCCCAAGCTATACAAAGACAGCAGCCTCTACTGGCAGTCGCATCATCACCTGAGTAGCGAGGGAGGCTCTGCATGGACCTTGGCCTTGCACTAACCTTTATGGAAGGTCACTAGCACTTTTGGGTCAGGATGAAAGAAGAGTTTGACATAATTATGCCTGGCATTTTCAACAGTGATGGAAATTTTCAGGTATTGTGTGTCTCTTTTGCCTTAAACTATTGTTTTTCTGAATGATTTTCTTGCACATGGTTAAGAATTTATCTAATACCGGTGAGTAACTACTACCTACCTAATCATGTTAGGTAATTACTACTTAATATTTCTGAAGATTTCCAATTTTTGCCTGAGAGAAACCCTATTACCAATAGTTGTCAAGGTTTAGTTTACTAATTTTTATTTTTAAGTTACACTTTTTTGTGTACAAAGGAAAACTTAGAGAATCTCATTATATAAATATACAAAGTGAGGTTTTTCTCTGGCTGACTTGGGAGGGTGACTGGGAGGATACAGAACTCCTGTCTTTCCACCTATTTACTGTCACATACCTGTTCCCAGAAGTAGCTCAGGGCATCTTTTGGAGGCTCAAACAAAAGAGGGCGAGAGAATGTATAATGTGGACATCTGGTTTTAATATCATAAACTTATAAGAAAAATCTTATTTTAAAAAATGTCAAGTCATGTGAGGAGTGATCAAAAGCAATATTGAGGAATTAACAGATCATTATAAAAATAACTAAAAATGCAGGGATGTAAGTCCCATACAAATACATATACACATCCACCCAGATTTAAAAGTACAATATCGTCTATTAAAGGACAAAGTGGATCCTGCTGAAAACCTGTCAGCCTTTCACATGTATTTCAGACAATCTAATATCATTCTGTTCTCTAATCATTAATTATCTCTTTATTGTCACGTTTCCCCCCATTTCTTTTATCTTCACAAAGAATCATCTTCCTCTGTTGTTGGAAACTTCCTCCCCACGCACACACAGATGGTTAATGTAGAAGTATTGGTGTCGGCTGTAGAGTGATCTCCGTTTTCCCGTGTCTCTTGGTTTTCTCCAAACCTATTTTATATACTCAGACTTAACCTGAATATATGTATCCCATCTTGCTGAATCTAAACCTTTATCACCTAGTCTAACTATCTTTTGAGCCTTAGCTCTGTACTCCCTGAAATTTATTCTAAAGAATGAAACATGTTGACTTTGAGATCTCCTTGATATATCCCAGTAAATCTTAACTCATTTAATGCTCCTGTGGCTTTACTTATCTGTTCAGCCCTGTCTTCACTGAGCAAAATCTGATTCACTGTTTTATGTCTCTAAATTTGAACCTTCACCAAAACCCCCCAAGTGAAAGAAGTTACGCCTCCTAAATCCTGTAGGATATGATATAATTTTCACCACAATTTCCAAGCATTCCTCATATTATTGTGGTCTTGTCTCCTATACTTGATTTTAATATCATGTATTTTGAAGTTATTAGCTGTGGATTTTTTTTTTTTTGTAGCTATGGATTATTTTTTCTTATATTCTAGATTTTCTGGCAAAGCATAAATAAGAAAAACATTTAACTAAATTTACAAATACTCTCATTAACATTAGAAATAAAAGAAAATAATTTGGAGATATTACAAAGGTAAAGGTAATACAGGAAATTGTAAAGAAGCAGGAAAAAGCTTTAAAATATTTTGACAATTCATTCTAAAACATAAAATTTAAATCATAAAAACATCTACCTGAAGGTCAAATACAAAAACATATCTGTATTTATTTACAAGATCTTCATGCTTCTCTTTTATGTATGTTCTAATAAATTATCACTGTATATTTTCCTTTAAAAATCGCTGTTTATTTAATATGAACATTGCTGGAATCATTTATTATTATTTCTCCGTCATAGTAAAAGTAAACATAAACTACATCTAAGTGAGTTTATAATATGAAGTAGGTGGTGATCCAGAAGAGGGAATTGGTACAAAGTTTCATTCAAGGCAACAGTTATAATTAAATTTTGATATACCTTTTGCTTTTTATTATGAATATTCTTCAGGAAAAGTTTGCTTGTATTTCATTGCTCTTTAGGCTATAAATTGATGATGTAAAATTTGTATTTATGACACTATTAATTAATTGCTAAATACTTGTTTTAATTTTACTACATGACCAAACTACAGTCAGAGACATTAATCATATTGAGCTTTTTAAATCTGAAAAAAACAACTTTATCTCCATGAATAATTTTCTGCGTTAAGTTGATTACTCTAAAATAAGAGCTGTATTTATTGAAGGAACAAATGTCTTATTCATATTTGTAAAACATATTCTTGTGCATTATAATACATATTCTTGGGTAATGAATTATGACATTGTTAGCAGTTCATGTCCAAGATTACAAACTTGGTCCTCGGAAATTTTGTATCAAAATTTAGGAACAGTTTCTTTGCTTATATTGAAACTATGTTCTTCTTAAGTTAGTAGCCATACCTTAAGTATGTACCATATGTATGTACATATGTATAGCCATATGTATGTACCATTCATACGTACTTTATGAATATAAAATTTTAGAAGCTAATAAATAGAATCAAATGTGATGAGAAAAATATTGTTTTATTTTTAAATAATAAAATCCATTTTGAAAATGCTTAAGTAGCTTCGAAGTTATTCAAAAAAGCCAGAAAAAAAAAATGTGAAGATTTAAAGATACAAGCATGAAGAAAAGAAATGTAATTTATCATTGCTTGTTTTTACAGTTACTATCAGATAAGCAGAACTTTCTTTCAAAGTGCTTTGGATATAGATTTTATGTATCAGAAATAAAAACAGATTAAAAACTCTGTATCTTTTGAAAAAAATGAAAAAAAGAACTGAAGAAGTTATGAATTGAAAAGAGTTGAATGGTGAGTGCCAAAAATTACATAATATCTTTTAGGCCTGAGGAGCCAGTTTACAAATAAAGACAGCAGTAGTTACCAAACATGGTATCAACTGTTGCTACTATTTAATTAGATTTTTTAGAAGCTACTAAACATGAAGGAACAGCCTCTTTAGGGGTAGCTGATGGACAAGTTTAGAGCTAACACTTTGTAATGGGACACTATCCTGTAGGATGTGATTTTAGTCTTGTGAGACCTTGGGAAGAGAATCTAACTAAGCAGTGCCAAGACTTCCAATTAACAGAGCCTGGGATAAGAAATGGACTGTTTTAAACTGCTAACTTTGTGGTAATTTGTTCCATAGCATACAATACGAATTCAACCCCTCTTTTACTGAAATCTGTCCGATAATAAATCACTTGAACAAGAATTCTCATTTTTTGCTTATCAGAAACCCGAATTAAGACACCATATCAAACAAGGTCTCTTTTTATTTCTACTATAATGATTCACGCTATTTGGCTAGCTGTCACAAGGCAATGGAGGTAGTCCCCTGACACCTGCTTCTATTCTGTTGATGCAAATACTTTCAGATTCTCAGACAAAGCCACATACCCATCCCCTATATCCACCCAGCCACATATGCACTTACACCAAATACAGGGTTGTTAGTGGGCAATTTTAAAATTGCACACGAACTTTATGGACACCTATATAACAAACTCAATGAGTGCACCATTTGTAAACTTTCTCACCTGTGGTGGGTTTAGGAAGCAGTACTACTCATGGATTCCTCTTGAGCTTTAGGAAAATGAGATGCAGAGCACAATTCTTTTGAAGGAAATCTTCCTTATCAAATCCACTTAGTTACCCCATATCCCAAAACATTTATATTCTTATTGTGGAATAACACTGGAATCAGTAATGACTTTGCACTGTATCTTATCTAAGCTGGAGCTATGATTGCAAGAATTCTTTTCCTTTGTGATTTTATGTGAAAGGTTGTTATCAGAGAAATTTGCAGGAGAGTTTGAAGTTGGAAAAGAAGCAGCAGCAATTCTGCTATGTCTTCTATAGTGTTGTAGTATGTCTGAGGTCACTGAGACTCAAACACAGTGGCACACTTGCCACGGATCGACCAGGCCATTGAGATGAGAGGTGGTGAGAAACAGATGAGGGCTTCAGCCTGTCTTTATGGGTTTCGTATCATCCCTTTGGTTCTAGTTTGTCCTCTTTCTCCATTGCTCCATGTTCAATTCTTTCTAACTAGCCACCTGCCCTGCTAACATCAATTATTTCAGCCTCACCCACAGGTGCAATAGTCACTGTCCTTCATAGACTTCCTTACCAGCTCCCACAACTGTTTAAAGTCTGATCCTTATGATAATTTTCATACTACCTGTCACTCATACTAATCCTGCTTTCCTGGTCAAGCCTTAGCATTTGTGAGCATATATTTTGAAATTTCTACAAGTTGGTGTGGATCTAACACTAATAATGTCTTAAACATCATGTCTGTAGCTTATGACCTGTCTTTTATATAGCACTCAGGTTTTGATTGCACTTGATCTTTACCAATCAAACATCCAGGGTCCAGTTGCAACATTTATCCTAATTGTTGTGTTCTTTGCTATTTAATACCATGCATTTTCAATCACAGAGATACTCATGGAGTAAGTGCAGATCCTCAGAGTCTGACCACGTGCCCATGCATGCACTTGACCCTGAAGTTGCTAGGTTCCTCCTCCTACCAGCCTAGACTTAGGCATAACGCTACATGTTAGGGCTGTGAAGTTAGCCTCCTAATCTCTCCATTCAACAAACCACCACCTTAACCAATGGTTGAATAGAGACCTCCAAGGGATTGTAGTCTCCAAGCAGGAGATATCAACATCTGGATCAAAGGTAGGCAAGCGTTCCCATGTCCTTATCAAACATGTGATGTCATGTCAGCCCAGTGCAGAGATGGCTGCCACCTCCCATGACAGAGTGTGTATGCCCAATCCCAATCCTTTCCACACCAGTGCAAAGATTTCCGTAAAAGGTAGATGGCAATAGCAAAATACAGAAATCCTCTCTGCTCACAAAACAAGTGGTCATCTGGCAGAGGTCAGGGGCAGAGGCAGAGAAGGGGAGACCAGGGAAGTCCTTCTGTTAGAATAAATCTGTCAAGAATACATTCTGGAAAGTCAACAGGGTCTAACAGACAGCACCATATGTGAGCCAAGTCACTGCGGCTCTTTTGCGTGCTCCATTGTTCACTGGCCTTCACTTACAAGAATAAATCCATATATAAAAGTATTTAAAGTTTTGAGGGAGTAAATCAAAAACATGTAATCTTAAGGTGGGGTCTTCTGAATGTGAGTTCCTATGTAACAGCAATAGTCACAGGCCCAGGGAGGCAGGTGTGATTCCTATATGTATGGGGTTAGCAGCACATACACTTTATTTAACGCGTAAGCAAAGTGAATCCCCATAACGTAATTCTGGGAATATTTGTCTGGAAAACCATCTAGTTCTGGTCTAAGACCCAGTATTTAATCAAACAACATTTAGAAATAAAGTTTCCATATTTACAGGATGTAGAATTAAATCTCTGTGCAAAAGTTTAATAGATGCCAACATAAAATGGAATTTTATAGATGTTTCCTATGAACTCAGCCTTGAAGAAATGAATGATAGAATTTTAATAGCTGAAGTTCTAGAAACGCAAATGTACATCATGTTATTAAAGGTCACTGCATTAATTTATTGGCCAGTATGGAAAGCCAAATGCAAATGTCTTCACTTTCAAAGCAGGTATTCCTCAATAACCTACTTGTTGTTAGGACACACTCCCAAAGTAATCTGGCATTGCTATTATAAAGGTCCATATCCATATTCATTCATAGTCTCCTAAACCTTCACCATAGTAACATAGATACAACACTAGATTCGAATTCCATGAAGTTTTGAGTATTTGGTCTCAATTCTGTTTCTGGCTGATCTATTTATACAGAAAGATAAAGTCACCTCTGGGGGATATATCTTTATGTAAGAAAGTTTAACAAGGGCGGCGCCTGTGGCTCAGCGAGTAGGGCGCCGGCCCCATATGCCGAGGGTGGCGGATTCAAACCCAGCTCCGGCCAAACTGCATCAAAAAATAGCCGGGCGTTGTGGCGGGCGCCTGTAGTCACAGCTGCTCGGGAGGCTGAGGCAAGAGAATCGCGTAAGCCCAAGAGTTAGAGGTTGCTGTGATCCGTGTGACGCCACGGCACTCTACCCGAGGGCGGTACAGTGAGACTCTGTCTCTACAAAAAAAAAAAAAGAAAGTTTAACAAAAGACTTAGGGAGGGGCACACATCCATTAGATGAAGCAGTGAAAAGCTCATTTAGGAAGATCAATCAGGAAATAATTAGCCTCATGTTATTTGAAAGTGAAATAGCCAGTTTGGAATTAGAGGTGAGAGAGAGAAAAAGAGGGTCAAGGTTCTTCAGAACGTTTTCATCTATAACAATCCGGATTTAGACTCCAAGGAGCAGAAGCTGCCTGTCATACTCTTTTAAAAGTCTTCATCGGATTCAAAATTTCACTTTTCTTTCTCTTTGTTAGAGCAGCAAAAATGAGCTCTTTCTATGACCTGGCTTATGTCAATAAAATGGCATGACATATTTCCTCAATTATAAAACCTATCATTTTGCAAGAGGAAAGAAACTAGTAAATCAAGATAAAAAAATATTAGTTTAAATTTTATATGACATTTGCAAATGGGAAACAAATGTTTAAGAAATAGTTTTGGTCTAAGTTCATATTGCCTAAAAAGACAGTCTGGCTAGAATTGAATTTTTATAAAATTATATACAGTGCATTTTGTTTAGGAGTTCTAGAACTTCTCAGGGTCTCCTTTAAATGGACCTTAATAAACCTTTAGTTGGATCCCAAGTTATGTTTCATGAGAAACTTTCCAGATCATCCTCTTTTTTCTTTCTTTGACATTTCATTCTTGTTTAATGCTTTTATTCTTTTGTACTTTCTTATAGTATTCTTTCTCAAGTTTTTTTATTCTTTTGTCCTTTCATTATTTTATCACTGCACTATTTTTTAACCATTTGCAAATCTGTCATTTAATCAGGTATCAAAAGAAGTATCCTTTCTTATTGGTTTGTAATTTCCTCTTATCTCATTTGGTTGATTCTCATTAAGGTTTTATTGTTTTAATACCTTTCAATTGATGGTTAGGTTAGATAAAATAAGCACTTTTTAAAAAAGACACTGATAATATATTTTAGTTACCACACTGTTTTGGTTCCTGCGTTCTTTTGCACCCAGGCAAGTTTCTACAGGCTCACTGATATTTAACACATTTTTCCAACCTGTTTATTCATTGTTACTCTTCTCACCTTTCAGTGTAGACATGAAGTCTAACTTCAATTCAGCTTGTTGAATTTTTTTCTTTTTCTGTCTTTCTTTTTTATTTATTTATTTATTTATTTATTTATTTATTGAGACAGAGTCTTACTTTGTTGCCCAAGTTAGAGTGCCACGTCATCACCAAAACTTACATCAACCTCAAACTCTTGAGCACAAGCAATCTTCTTGCCTCAGCCTTCTAAATAACTAGTACTATAGGCAAGTGCCACCCCCTCTGGCTAATCTTTCTATTTTTAGTAGAGATGGGATTTCACTCTTGCTCACGATGGTCTCAAACTCCTGAGCTTGGCAATCCTGCCTTTGACTCCCAGAGTGCTAGGATTACAGATGTGAGCCACAGTGCCCAGCCAGCTTGTTGAATTTTTTTCTCTTGACTTCTAGAAAACTTATGAAAGAATTAAGTGCTCAAAAATATCAACCATATTAGCCTGAATAGTTTGCATATGGCTTTCTGATTCAAAATTCAAATATACATAAATTAAATTCCATTTTCTAGAATTACTCAGGTAGTGTATGGCTTACTAAAAAGATCCAAGAAATGTGTCGACTATAACACTTTGTGTTACATTCTAAAACAGAGGTAAGCAGATTGTGTCACTGTAGTCGATGAGAGTGGCACCTGGTACTCAGAGACAAGGACAGTGAAATCTTAGCCGAGTCTTAAAGGATACATGGGGGTTAACAACACAAAGAAGCAGGACGAGAATGCCAGGGAGACAAGGATGAGCCAGTCCTCTCAAGGGCTGGAGTGTCAAGTTCTGGAAGTCAGTCTTTTTGGAAAACAAAAAAGTATTCAGTTGGGTAGAGGAAAGAAAGGAGAGATTTGCCAGTGATGAGGATGGAGAGATAAACTTGAGGTAGGAGATAAAAACTTAAACACCTATCAGGGCCATACTATAAGAAACTTTTTTTTTTTTTTTAATTTTGATGGAGATATACTGTAAGAATGTAACAGAAACCTATATGAAATTAGGCTATGAAGCTATTGCCTTTAAATCACAAGTACATTATTCCACTCTGTTTTGTGATGCATAGGCTGAGATGCTGCTCCCTGCTTTGTACTTTGACAACTGAGTACTTCTTTGATTCTGTCAGCACAGGGGATAGAGAGATTAAAAAGTGTAAGGAGAGAAGAAACTTTCTTCTTCTTACTTGCTTACTGTTGTTCCCCAAACAGATCTCTTCAGAAGTTTGTTGGTTCCAGCCTCAGGCTTTCTTTTGGCATTCCTGAAACCAGCCTAATGACCTCCCTCAAAGGACCAGTAGCTGCTTAAGCCCCAGCTCAGCAGAATGTTTCTTCCTTTCCTCTAAAATCTCATGAACAGGACCTTTTCCCCTTGTATCTGCTAGCATTGGGCATGGTAGACACTTCGGAATTAATTCTAGTGTATACCAAATTTTTTGTTCTAGTCTTTGGACCTATAATGGGATATCTATGTCAGATTAAATACCTTCCTTTAACATATTTAGCATTAATTGTGCTTCCTGACAGTAAACATAATTCAAATTCAAAAATTTTTAAAGCATGCAAATTTAATATAGAAAAATTACCTGGTGTGTACTCTATATACAATGTTTGTTAGTTACATCAAGTGAGAGGATATTGAAGCCAGCATCAGACAACCCAAATGTTTTAAGAAGAATGTTCCAGGATGGCACCTGTGGCTCAGTGGGTAGGATGCCAGCCCCATATACCAAGGGTGGCCAGTTTGAACGCAGCCCCGGCACCAAAAAAAATAGCCGGGCATTGTGGCCGGCGCCTGTAGTCCCAGCTACTTAGGAAGCTGAGGCAAGAGAATTGCCTAAGCCCAGGATTTGGAGGTTGCTGTGATCTGTGACGCCACAGTACTCTACTGAGGATGATCAAGTGAGACTCTGTCTCAAAAAAAGAAAAAAGAAAAGAAGAATGTTCTAAACATCTTGCAACACTATTGTTATAATACCTCATTGAGATCTTATTTTTTTTAATCTTGTTATAATAAAAGAAGGAGAGTCTCCATCATATCTTGGAGGAAAAAAATTAGCCAGGCACTGGCAATGGGCAGAGTGAAAATGCTAGGGAGAAAGTATGGTGGCATTCAAGGAAGAGTAAGGGTCCAGTAGAGGCCCTCAGCACATGTGGGGGATGAGACAGGCTCCAGTACACTGTGAATTCATGCTCAGTCATTCTTACATCATGTAAGCTGCTGTAGGCTTTTCTAAGGATTTTGGCTTCTGACTTTGAGTGAAATAGAGTGTCTGTGCAGAAGTTCGAACACTAGAGTGACATGATAATTTGTCATTTAAAAGGATCTCTGGATATTGTATAGGTAATAAATTACAAAATAGGGTCATGGCTGGAGCAGTGTAATCAGCTGGGAGTTACAGTGAGAGTAAAAGGTGATGGCAATGCCAGGCCTCAGAAATACACACTTTAACATTGAGTCCTACAATTGTGGGTTGTGGGGCAATCTTAGCACAACAAATAAATGCACTGGTGTTGTCATAATGAAAATGTTTCACTCAACTCAGTGTCTGAGATGACGTTTCTAATATGAGAGGTGAATATACAGATAGGAAGCCAAGTAGTGAAATGAATATAAAGGTGAGAACAAGTCTGTGACGTCTCCTTCATTTCACATCAAGACTAATTTTCACTATCTGAAAATTACACCCACTGTTTTGGATACGTGGATACGGAAATGTGTTAAAGAGTCACTGAGATGTCTGAACACACTAGAACATAGACTCTAGAGCTTAAGAAGGTTGTTTTACTGACTTTTATCCACAGACTTCAGAACATTACCTGGATTATAAAAGAAATTCCATAATAAGTTGCTGAAATATCGAATGAACAAAATAAATATCTGTTATCATGGCAAGTAGAGATTTAAAAAGGAAGTTTTTATTTAAGGCGTTCAAATTTGCTTTACTTATTTAAAATTTTGATTTCTAGGTATACCAAAATATATTCCAGTTGAGATTCATAATTTACTTTCACTTGCTAAAGTGCCATCTATTCTCCTTTTCTTAATTACAACAGACTATAATTGTTCAGTCCCTTAATTACGTAATTTGAATAACATATTAAAATATATTATTATTTTTTTTTTTTGTAGAGACAGAGTCTCACTGTACGGCCCTCGGGTAGAGTGCTGTGGCATCACACGGCTCACAGCAACCTCTAACTCTTGGGCTTACGCGATTCTCTTGCCTCAGCCTCCCGAGCAGCTGGGACTACAGGCGCCCGCCACAACGCCCGGCTATTTTTCTGTTGCAGTTCGGGGCTGGGTCCGAACCGGCCATCCTCGGCACATGGGGCTGGCGCCCTATTCACTGAGCCACAGGCGCCACCCACATATTAAAATATTTTTAAAATTGTTAAATTTTGCACAAACTTAGATACTCTATTTTTTTTTTTTTTTTTTTTTTTGCAGTTTTTGACTGGGGCTGGGTTTGAACCTGCCACCTTCCACCTCCAGCATATGGGGCCAGAGCTCTACTCCTTTGAGCCACAGGCATCACCCTATTCTTTTCTTTATATAACATAATACATCTACATATGCCTAATTAAATTAATTGATTAATTAATTAATTTATTTTTTGAGATAGACTCTGGCTCTGCAGGAGTGCAGTGGAACAGTTTTGGTTCACTCACTGCAGCCTTCAACTTCTGGGCCCAAGCAGTCCTTCCACCTCAGCCTCCTCGTGGCTAGGAATAGAACCACCCTGCCTGGCTAAATTTTTATAGAGACAAAGTCTTGCCATGTCTGGTTTATAGAGACCAGTCTTGCCAGGCTGGTCTCAAACTCTGGACTCGAGCCTTGTCCCACTTCAACCTCCCAAAGTTCTGGGATTACAAGTGTGAATCATTGTGCCTAGCCATATGCCTGATTTTTTTTTTAAACAATTTGGATAATTCATTCTCTCGCTAGATTTTTCTTTGAAACATCTGAGAAAACATTTTTGTTATTAATTCAAAAGATCTTAATCCACTGTTGTTATGTCAATCTAAATTAGGGTTAATGTTAAAATTTAAAACATGTTTCATATATAAGAATATTCTGCTAGAATTTTGGATTTGGATACTATTCTTTTTTTAGATTATTATTGGTAGAGTTTCACCATAAGCTACTTGGTATATGAAATAGGAAGCAAATTCTGAATAAATCAACCTTCTTTGTTCTACCATGTAAGTCTACATCCTTTCAGGTTAAATAGCACATAGTTCTACAAATAGGTGCTTTAAAGCTGCTAGAGACAGCAGAGGTGCATGGCATTAGTTAATTCAAGTCAAGAAAAATATGAAGATAAGTAAAGATCAAAATACAATTATCTTTCACTAGAAAACCTTTATGCTCCTGAGTCTTTCTTCAATATGTGATTATACTGTATTCCACAGTCTATGTGTAAGAACATGTCACATTTCCTTTGTATATGTCTTACTCTCTAGATAGTATTGACCAGAGAAATTTCATTGCAATATTTTAATTTCTCTTTTAAAATTTATCTGACCATATGACAAAGAAATAAGCAATAGGCTCTTTCTACTACTTTAACAAGCAATGCTAAAGCTTACTTTCTTCCAGAGATTTTGGAGCCAGCACCAAGATGTCAAAATGTTAGGAGATTTTTATTTTGTCATTTTCTTGCTAACTACAGGTGTATACTATTTTTTCCTCCAAGGAAATCAGAAGCCTGGAGGATATTTTGTCCACTGAGGTGAAACTAGGGGCTTATAAGCCAAGTGCTTAATGGGATCACATGGGCAGAATCTCCCTGGTTTAGACAAGGAAAGAGATTTGCAGGAACAAGCTTAGTGACAAACCTGAATTAGAGAGATGATGAAATAACATTTTATTTGCTCATTTGTAACATGAGTTTACCCCTAAGTGACACCTTTTGATACTGTTTGAGAAACCCCATATCCTAAGTAGATACTACTAATATCCACACCGCAATACTTTAAAGGATTCCTCCTATGGTTTCTTTTTATCTACTTGTATGAATAATCACTGTCATCCTCATCATCACAAATCAACTTATAATGCAGTTTCAGCAAACTGTGGGAAATGCTGGTGGTATTGTCATAATTATTATTGTATTGTCATAATTATTATAATTTAGAAATCCACATGTGTGTATCTCCTCACTGACTTAAATTCATTTCATTTCTCTTTGACAGATTTATAAAAACCTAAATAGTATTTTCAATATATGTGTGAAATGCTCAAAAATCTTTAAGATTAGATTTTAACAAAGGAGATAGCTTGAAGAATATATATTCCTAAAATACTTTCTAAAATCTGCATTTCTAAACTTTTAATCACAGGACAGAAACTTTGTGCTGATGCATAAATATGAATACAGCTAACTTTATAAAAACAGAGGGAAACAATTTTTTTGAAAAAATTAAATAAGCAATTGTGGAAAAAGCAACCAACTAATTAAGAAAGTCCATTTTGCCCAGATCATCCATATGTTGGTGGATGATTGACTCAGACCCTCCTTAAATTTCTCTCATAAAATAGTCAATATAAATTGTATTCCAAACTTCTAAAAACATGCCAGTTTTGAGTGGGAAAATTGTAGTCTGTGGTTTCTACAATGAGCAAAGTGAAAAAGATTTTTTATCTCCTGCTAGAGACTTAACCAAGAAAGGAGCAATTTATTCCAAAAGTTATTTTAATACAATGAAAATTATGAAAGGTTTTAGTTTTTCAACATCATATCCTAAGTTAGAGACTACAATTCTTGCCATGTTCTTAGTTGGCACTGCTATTTTCAATAACTTACAAGAGTTTTTATCAATCAGATTACTTACACCAGTAAAATTCTTCTCTATATTATCACATCTTATGTCATTGTTCTAAAATGTATGTCATATTAAACTTAAGTTATATGTTAAAATTCTCTGGTTTCTTTTATTTTCAGGTGTGTATATGTCTGTCTGTATATGGGTGTATTTCCTACTCCATATTTTGTTGTCTAAGATGCAAAATTATAGTTGCTATTTGGATTATTTTCATTTTCCTTGCAGTGATTAAATAGTTACTTTCTACTATTAGCACGTCTACTGAAAATGTTAAAGTAAATATATTATTGAAAAATAAAAATATTTTCCATTTTTATATTGAACATTTTCTGATATTTTAAATTTAAAAAGGGGCACCTAAATTAGCACCTAAATTAGCAAGCTATTACAGTAAAAATTAAAATAGTTAATACAAACTAAAATATATTTCCAATAATATGAACATGTATAGATACAGATATAGCCAACATCGCAATCTAAGTTTTGTCAAATGCTAATGAGAGATAGAATAAAGGAAGCTCATCATAGTGAAGAAATTCTTATGACATTCTTGAGAAAAGTCATTTAAAAGTAACTAATTAAGCATTTTTTTTTCCTTCTAATGTATTTCCTGCAGTTAAACCTCTTACTCACTGGACCCATTCCAGAATTTTATCATAAGTAATAAATCATAGCAATACCCCATGCTAGTACTGAAAAACTAAACTTGATTTCTTTATTTTGAGTTTTGTGATTATCTCCCTTTTGTTTTTGACCACTGAAAAAGAATAAAACCAATGACAGATATAACAATTTCCTGTGTTTCTCCAAGAAAGAAAAATTCAAAACAGCAATACTTTCAAGTAGATATCAGAACAAAGAATACAAATTGTTAAATACTAATGTTTCTTTATATGAACATATTGAAAGAACCAATTTGTAAATATAGTAAGCTACAATGAATAGCCTGAAAATCAGTTTGTTAAACAAGTCTCCTGAGAGTTGGTCTTTTAAAGGATTAATTCAAAATATGCTATATTTAGGCTCCCATCACTTATGTGAAAATATTTAACATATGAATCTCTGGGAATCATTTATTAAACACATAGATGAGAATATAAATCTATAAATATACATATAATTACAAATGTCTTTATTCATTCAAGAGAAATCTAATTGTGCTAAGACATAGGGTTTCAAAAGTTACACAAAATTTGTCCATATTGTCACTGAAGCTTTATGGTCTTACAGGTCGGGCAAATATTAAACAAATAATTGTCAATTCATTATTTAATGGGAATTGCAACACAAAGCAAAATTATAATCTGCTGTAAATGTGCAATATAGGGTGAAAAGAATGGCTACCTACGTGATGTGTCACAAGGATGATTACCTAGACAAAGTGAGACAGAGGCTAAAAAATGAAGGTAGTTGTTATAACTTGTGCATTTGACTTTTCAAACCTGTGTCCATTCTTGATCCCTAATGGGAGGTGTTTTGAACATAGGGATGGATCCCCAACGCATAGAATAATATCCCCCCTTGGGTAGTGGCAGGAGGTTGGTGATTTGTTAGTTCCTGCCAGACAGAGCTATTTTTTTTTTTTAGAAAAAGCCAGTTACCTCCTGGCTCCTTTCCTTTCCTCTCTCTCACCCTGTGATCATGACAGGCAGGCTCCTTTGCTCCTTTTCCCTCTTTGTCATAAGTGGAAGCAGCCTAAGTTCTCTCCGGAAGCAGCTGCTGATGCCCTGCTTCTTACACAGGCTGTGCAAGCAGGCGCCAAATGGACCTCTTTTTGTTACTAATTACCCAGCCTCGGGCATTCCTTTATAGCAACACAAAAGCAGAATAAGATAATAGTTTACCAGGCAAAGAAATAAAAATAAGTAGCTCAGACAAAAGAAACAGAATCTGTGATAAGGTTGAGCCTAATGAAGGCTGTCGCATTCTAGGAGCCAGGAGAAAGTCAGTCTCACAAGTGACCTAAGAGAAAGGCCTCACTCATGCTTGGACGTCTCACATCACATAGAGTATGTCACACTCGTCGGCAGGCAGGAGACACGATCTTACTAGTTATGATGAAAATGGGTGGGGGGTGGGAATGGGTAAATCAAGAATGCCAAGGGAGTCCTTAACCAGTACACTAGGATAACATCTGGGTGAGAGGTGTTGATGAGTAGTGAGTGGTAAAGAGGAGACAAAATAGAAGATTATACATCCAGAGAAAATTGGATTTCAGTTTAAGATGCAAGTAATTGTTGATGCTTGGACATGAGACAATATGGCACAACAAGGTCTGTGAATGGTGAACAGAGGGTCTCCAGAGGAACCTGAGCACCTGGAATTAGATCCCTATTTCTGTGTTGCCTTCTGCAGGTCCTTGGCAAGATGCTGCAGAAGTCTCCAACCTGGAACCGGTAACAGCCATCATCAAAATATCCTCTAAGAAAACTTGGTTCTCCTTAGGCAAATGCTTGGGGAAAGGATTGCCTAACCCAAGAAAACCTTTATCACAAAGTCAGCTGTGCCCTTGCCAAACACACACACACATGCACACATGCACAAAAAAAAAAAAAAAAAAAGAAAAAGAAAAAAGAAGAAAGAAAGAAAGAAAAAGAAAAAGAAAAAAGAACCAAAACCCAAACCATTCACAGTTTCAAAAGGACCTTAGCAGAACCAGAAAACCAGGAGCCGGAAGTTGATCTTCCGTGCCCACCCACTTGCCCTGATGTGCATGGTTCCCTGGCGTGGTGACGCTGCTGGAAGCAGGAGGTGCTCTGATTATCCCCTCACCTCCACCCACAGGGCAGTGTCAGTGGGCTTTGGTGGTGAGCTGAGTCTCCACCACCACTCTGCATTAAGGAAAATGAAAAAGGCACAGAAAAGGAGGTGAAAGTCAAGGCTAGTAAGCATCCCACTTTCTCACTCTCTTTGTGCCAGTGAAGGTAAGTGAGGAAACGAATGTGTCAGCTCACTGGGCAGCAAGGGGTCTGAACAATGTGGTGTGAGACAGGAAAGGCACACACTCTTGGTCCCCTTTCCTCATGTCATAGGCCCAGTTTCCAGCTGAGCCTCTACCTCTAAGAGGAACTGATAAGGCAGAAGAAAATGGTACAGGCAAGGCTACGTGGTGCTGCCATTCTCTTATCCCCTTCTCTGGTGTCAGAGAGGCTACATGTGTATCTGAGTAGGAATGCAGTGAGGGTTAGCTCTCTGCTTCCCTTCTCCTTGATGGCAGGGGCCAACCGGGAGCTGATCTAATATCCCACTTGGAGGCAAAGGGAGATAACTGGCAGTCCCTGCCTTCTAGAGGAAAGTGTAGTGAGACTGAGGGGAAGAGCTTGACTTACATCCACACCTCTGCAATGGAGTAGTGAGAGTTATTGCCAATGTTTATCATGGGGTATATACAAATCACACACACACACACACACGAAGAATTATAAACCATTGTCAGTTATATACCATGGTCTGTCTCGATGTGTAAGACAGCTTCAATACTCAAACATCAGTCAAGATCATCCACCATATCAATAGAAAAAGCAAAACAATCATTTGATCATATCAATGGTGCACAAAAAACACTGGGCAAAATCCAACACTTGTTTGAGGTCAAAAAATACCTTCAGCAAATTAAGCAAAAAGGCACATTTCCTCGATTTGTCAGAGAATATTTACCAAGAACGCAGGCTACCTATTTAATTGTGAAACAGAGAATGGTTCTCCTCTATATTGGAAGATCAGATCAATAAGGAGGAGGGCAAAAGAAAGGAATATTTGTGATCATTGAATTACTTTATATATTTATTTACTATATTAATATCCTGATCGAGGTATTTTAACATATTTTGTTAAGATGTCACCATGGGAGTAAACTGGGTAAAAAATATGTAGGATCTATGTGTATTTTTGTCTTTCAAGGGCATGTGAATCTATAATTATTTAAAAATTACTTTTAATTCAAAACAAGACATGAAGATAACATTTGAAATCTCTTTGACAATGTAGAGCAAAACTTTTTTAGGCCTTTTGTACTTTTAACAAAATATTACATTTTCAGTAAAGTTTAAGATAAATGATTATACAATGATATAGAGAATTTTCCAATTTTGTTGCTAAATGAAAAATTAATAAAACAAAACAATAATGAAAAATTAAGAATAAAAACAAAACAAAACATTGAATAACATCTTCAAAAGGGAGTGAAATCCCTCTTAGGGACATTGGTTTTTTTTCCACATGAAATAAACCATTCAATTAAACACAGACTGCAAGATAATATGGGTGTAGGGCCAGGATCCAGAATCCAGCTTCCTAAATAAGTGTTATGAATCATTTAATGGGAATTTTTATTAATATCTTTGCTGTGCCATGTCTGGTTGTAAAAACTGTCCACCTTTTCACATAGGCATGCCATAAGCACACACAAATTACAGCAAAATTTATAGCTTTAGTCTTCGGGGATCAGAAAGATGGTCCTGCCACAGATGTGTTAGCAATTCAGGGTCAAATATAATATAATATACATCCTTTTGGTGGAGAAGTGAGCTCACAAAAGAGTATAGAAAACATTAAGGCAGTTGGAGTGGGTAGGGGAAGTTGAAAACCAGAGTCGTAAAGTCACCCTGATGCTTAAGATGCTTGAAATGTGCTTGGTTTGTTGGCCAAGCAAGCTTAGAAAATTAGACTCACCCTCACGACACAGTAGATTAGGGTGAGTCTAAATAGAAGTACTCTAAAGCTGTGGTCCTGAACCCCCAGGGTCACAGACTGGTGCCAGTCCCTGTCCTGTTAGGAACTGAGCTGCGTGGCAGGAGGGGAGGGGCAGGGGAGAGAGCGAAGTTCATCTGTATGTAGTCGCTCCCCATTGCTCTTGTCACCACCTGTGCTCTGCCTCCTGTCAGACCAAGAACAGCATGAGATTCTCCTAGGAGCAAGAACCCTGATGTAAACTGTCATGTGGCATGCGAGCCATCTAGGATGCTGTCTGCCTAGAGAGAATCGAAGGCCTGATGGTCTGAGGTGGAGCTGAGGCTGTGATGCTAGTGGTGCGAAGCAGTGGCAAATACAAGATGGGATCTTTTAGTTGCAAGAAAACAAGCTCAGGGCTCTGACAGATTCTGCAGTGTGGTGATTTGTATAATTATTTCACTAAATATTACAATGTAATAATAATAGAAATAATGTACACAATAAATGTTATGGGCTTGAATCCTCTAGAGACCAATCCCTGATGCCCAGTCTATGGAAAAATTGTCTTCCATGAAACTAGTAGTCCCTGGTGCCAAAATAAATCTCTACCTTCTGCTCAATTTTGCAGTGAAGCTAAACCTATTATAAAAATTATAGTATATTAAAAAACAGAAATACCATCATTCTTAGAGAATACACAGAGTAATAAATTGTAGTCTGCAATTATATTTAACCTGAAATCTGTCAGAACTATTTCACTTGAAGTCGAATTAAATCACCTGGAACAGAGTACACTGGGTACACTCGCTTTGAAGAGTTCCAGTCATGCTGATGTGTCTCTAGTTATATCTCTGTTTTACACACTTTGTTCTAACCCCAACAGAATACTAATTATTGTAAATGGATTCCTCAGCTGACAGAGACCTTTAGCAAAAAGACAGGCTTGACATGGACAATTGAAAGTTAGGTAATGAAACCAGCATGGTAGAATGTTAATTAACCACCTTCATTTTTTTGATAAGTGAAATTTTTACATGTAAAGTAATTCGGCCTATGCAATATTTCATATTTACTGGGGTAAAATATGATTTGAATGAATATAATCTACTTGTCTTTGAAATTTAAATACATGGTCAGTTATTCCACTGGTATGTTTCTTGCTCATGTAGGATTTTCAAAGACTTAAAAGCAGATCTCTGACTTTTCTCTCATAATGAATACCAAAGGCCTAAAATAAATCATCATGGGACTTTGACACATCATTTATGGGCAACACTTCCTTTTCATTTTCTTGAATAATTAGAAAACCTAGTATTATTTACATCAATACATGAAGGATGCTGCAAATTGTCTTTTGTTATATTTTAAGAGTAAAATTTTCGATGCTGTCCTGAACAGTGATGGATTTCTTAGATCACTAGGAAGGATACACTTCGTGCAATCACACAACTCTTCAGGCATTTTAATTATATGAGAAATAAGAAAAAAGTAATGTAGGTTACTCATTTTGAGCATTAGTTACATTGTAGCCAAATTTTATGCCAGTAGATATTACATAAATTTCAAACATTGAATGAAGAGTAAGGTTTCCTGGAATAGTTCCAATCAAACATTTTTATCCCATGGAAAGTTATATGTAGCAACTGAGCAAAAAATGTGTTTTCTCATGAATTATTTCTATTTATCAATCCTTTTCTGTGTATTTGGCTTAGATTTGATATTTCAAATACTTGTGCTCTTCAACTACACTGACTCTCTTCAGGAATTCTATCACTTTTTGCTTTTTTCCGGTTTTGATGCTTAGAAGCTGCCATTCCTGGAACGACTCTTCAATTAGCACTTCTCTGCTGGGGCAGCCTTCTGTGCATTTGCTTGTTCATCTGCCTTGTTGTTTATTAAAAACAGAATTAATTAACTGCCATTTTTATGCTTAATTCTTTTTTATCTTAATTCAGATATGGCTAGCATGTGATTATGCCAGAGTATAAAGTTTATATAAATATTAGACTAAAAAGAAATACAAATATTGTCAAATTCAGCAACTAGACTTGAAATATTAATGTTATGATGCAGCTTCCAGAATCTTTGTTCACATGACCTCTGATGTTGGCGAACATTTAATGAGTAGCCGAAAAAGTATAAAATTAAAAATATAAATATATGTGTATATATAAAAATATATAAAAAATTAATATGTAAAAATTCACCGGTGAACTCAGGTGGTGAATATTTAAAAAGACACATATATATCATTTGATTCTTTTAAAAATAACTTTGTATATAATATATTATTAAGGAGCTATTATGAACATTATCTGTTATTACAAATTTTTAATGTTATTACAAATGTTAGTCACATTCTAATTTTAATGGTAATTTGTATTATTAACAAAATTTCAATAAATGGATAGACCCAATTATGTTCCTCATAGACCTATATATATTTAAAATCATAGATAGCAGTACAAATATGTGTAAAAGTAGTAATATCATTGAATATATTTTAAAAGTTAACTGTTGAAAATATTTGATTTAGATTTACTGTGTTCCTTTACAAAAAGAAAAAGAATTACATGCCATTTGAGAAAAATATAATAGTAAATTTTAGTATGAGATCATTCTTTTTCATTGTGTGAAAAGGGTACACATTGCCATTATAAACTGCCATTAGAATAAATGCTGTGTACTGAGGAGGTTAGTCAAAAAAGGAAAACAATATATTATTTTAAAAAGTTTTAAGAGTTTAAATGAATTGTTCCAAGAGGGTGGCAGAATTATTCATAGGAAAAAATTGACCTTTGCTGGAAAAAAATGTGTCTTGATCCGTCACTTTGGTGATGAAATGCAAGGCACTTCTATCATCTATCTAATTCACACAGGAGAATTAATTTGCTTTATAAAACAATGATTTTGTGCTTGACACATGATTGTTTAAAAATGAAGTAAGTATCATGGGAGAAAATATTAGAAGAAGGAAGGGGTGAGGCTGAGGAGGGTACGGGGAAGATGGGGAAGGGTCATGTTGGGAGATGTGGAGCCTCCTATTCTGTGATGTATTGACCATTGATATTTCAGAAACCAGGATATATAGCTTACAATTTGAAGTTATTTTCTGCCTATGTTGTAATTATCTTCTTTTACTGTCAAAATCCAGTAATGATCTGTCACACTCAGCAGTACTTTTTAGAGACAATTAGACCATGGAGGAATTAAAAGGATGGACCAGGGGTTCTCTTAATGTTCAGTAAGAGTATAAATAGAGGCCTAATATCAGTGCTTAGATTGAAGATTGAAAGTCTGGTAACTTTGAGGAACAGATGAGAACTTTGCGAAGACCAGTCTTCTCAGGGTCAATAAACTCTTTTCACTCATATATACCAAAAGAAAGAGGAGTGCAAAACACAAAAGCGACAGTCTCACAATGTCCAATACAACTTCAAGGAGTATTAGCAGTTTTTAGAACTCGTGATAATTTAATAAGATACCAATAAAAAACTACTTTTTCTGTTTTTCTATTTTCCAAGAAAATATTTAAAGTGGTGTGAGAGGTTTTGAGAGAGAGATAATTTACCAAAATGCAGAAAATATGTTTTAGGTGATGAGTTGAAGAACATATTTAGAATGAAATTATAGATATACGAATGCTTCTTAATAATTTATAAGAAGGATAGACACAAAAGAGTTACATTTTAAGAGACATTTCAGATCAGTATAATGAATTATTTTCACAAACCCAGATCAGGCATGGCCTTAATCATTCTCATGCACATTCAGTCTAAGTTTTCAGAAAATTAATCACTTTAAAGCATTTTATGTGTGAAATAACATGGCTTTTTATTGGGCATGGCAGGGTAAAGTTGTTTCAGCACTATCACGACTCTCAGGTGTATAATAGATCTCAGCTCTGGGCAGCAGGTCTAACTCGAAAACGTGATGCCTTTCTTTATCCTGTCAGTGTAGGTTTTCTATATAAAAGCCTTAGAGAATATCAGAGAGCTTAGGTAACAACACGAAGCATTTTCAATGCTATATTGATCTGTGCAAATAATAACTATCATCTGAAATACAAGAATAATTGTTAAAATACACCCCTAAAAATAGAAGAAAGATTTTGTGTAAACTATAAATCAACAGACAACATTAGTTAAAGTGATTGAAATTATCTGAATGAGGAAATATATAAATGTATCTAGTGATTTTCAAAATTGAATGAATGAATGTTTGTTATGGAAAAAGTAAACTTTGACCTTCTGGTTTCTATCACTGTTAATTTTGCTGCAATAATTGCTTCTTACTCATAGTTTTCATATTAAATACAAAATAATCGGATACAATTTTTAGAAACTGTTGTTTTTTTTCATTTTCGAAAATGTACTGTTTTAACTTTTTCATTTTGATTCAGGAGTAATTATAGCTAACTGATATGTAGGAGAGAGATCAAACAGAATACGTTCTTTAGAAAATGTGTGTAAATGATGGTGAAAACTGAAATAGGAACTGATTTTCAGTCCAACGGATATTTAAAGAGGAAGGAATACCCTTCAAAATTCCATGAAAGTTATTTTGTGTTCTAAATAGAATAGTGAGTAGTATTCAGCCTTGGAAATAGCGATAGCAGTTCCATTATTTTCTCTATTCAGTCTTATTATTAAGTAACTTATATAATTATGAAACAGAAGAATAACCAAGTTTGTAACTCTCATTAAACCTGTGTTCAAAAGATATCTAAATTCTTTTTTTCTTTTTTTTAATTTTTTTTTTTTTTTTTTTGGCCAGGCTGGGTTTGAACCCGCCACCTCCGGCATATGGGACCAGTGCCCTACTCACTGAGCCACAGGCGCCGCCCAAAAAAGATATCTAAATTCTAAAGGGTTAGGAAAAGTGTTTAGAAACACTTTTCTAAAATAAAGTTCAGTTTAGGCCAACTTTATGATCTATTTTCCATTTTTTTTACATGTGGGTGATTTTCAGAGTTGCTTATATTTACAAATGGTTAACATTTTTTACTCTATAAATTTTATGATAAAGACTCAAAAAATCAGTATTTAAAGGATTTGACATGCGAGCAAGACAGTGTATGGCTATAAAAGTTGCTTTTGTGGTGAAATGACAACCTATAATGATGTTAGAAAGTTTGTTTTTAGGGTTTATCACATCTTCCCCGTGTGTTAGGAGACACTTGAAAGTCATTAACCTATACCTATTTATCACTGGTACACCATGGTAACCCAGAAGAGAGTTATTACAGTGGGTTCAGACATGCTCTCAAGAGACCAGTCATGGAGGACGATCATGCTGCCAGCAAAAGCAGGAGAAGCCGTGAGGTCACAAGAGAGGTGCGTGTGTGCGCAGCAGAGTGTGTAGGGAAGGAAACAGGCAGAAATAAAGAAGGACGTCAAGGGCAAAGCATTAACGTGCCCTGACAAGCAAACATTAGTGGTTAATGGGCAACAAAATTTTAAAATGGGGGTCTCCCAATCTTAAAGGTATTGATTTTGTATTTTTATTGCAGGGCACAGGACACCAAAGTTATATTACCAGCACTTAAGTCATTTAAATATCCACACTTAGCTTGAAGGAAATAAAAAATTAATGATGGACGTTATTCCACCTGGTGCTTAAGTCATTCTTTAGGCAAAAAATATGTGATTAGGAATTTGTTGAATACTTTCAGGCCATATTGTTTAGTGGTAACCTTGACGAATGAGAACATTTTGCTGCATGCTTATCCCTTTATTTCCAGGATGTTATTAAATTTTTCTAAACCACTGAAAGGTACTTTTTTCTCCTGATTTCTTTGTTGTATGGTTATTTGATTTTCATATTTTAATATCTAAATATATGGAAATATATAAAATTGTCATTCTCATCACCAATAACATGCACACGTGAAAACGACCTACATTCCAGGGGCTGTATATTATTTTGGATACCATAAACATATTAACTTGTGCTACCAGGTTAATGTTCTTTTTCCTGCATACCTTAGAATGTGGATTTTTCTTCTTTCTCTGCATAAATTTTAAATTCTTACATAAAATGATTGATCTAAAATGTAATACTTGTGCACTAATACATATTTTGTTTTGTTTGGATTCCAGGTTTGAGGGGTGAATGAAATAATACAACACAAATGTATTTGCATCAAATGAATATAGTTTATACGTACCTTTTTTCCCACTGTATTTTCACAGAATGATTGTTAATTGTTTATCAAAGAGAATGTTCCTCTAGTGACAATAAAACACTACACACAATTTGTAGCTGTGGTGTAATTTGGGTTACAATTTATGATTTTCTCACTTTCATGTTTATGTAAGGAATAGAAGTAGTTATTATATAGTAAACATGTTCTATCATTTGTCTTTCAGGTTTTTGATTAGTATAATTACAAATTAAAAAATTACAAGTGAATTGTTAAAAATAACAATCATTTTCCATTTCATCCTTGGAGTAGTGCTTTTTTGATTATAAAAATAAAGTAAAATGTATAAATACACTAGATACCAATGCTTCACAATGTACTCACGCTTCATTTCAAACATATGTTTTCATCAAAATAACCTCATTGTTCATGTACATTGAATTTATATAAAATAAATACTGTTAACTAAAATGTATTAACATGTTTACTTTGGAAAAATATAGACTTTTCATGTGTTTAATATTTGATGTTCTATACTATTCTAGCGATAGTACGTGTACCTTTGTTGGGTCTAGAGGGTGATTTGTCAAGATTGAAATGTTTTGTTATTTTTTTGAAAAGTCTCTTTTTGATACATTTATTGGCAATTGGAGAGCATTTTAATTTGATCTAGAATAACAGAAACGTTTACCTTTCTTTCCTGTACCTGTTAGGTTACACATTTAGGGTACATGTTAATGCTGTGCAATTATCCTATGAGGAGAAACCTCCACATTCAGAAGAAAATAACAGCCTTAGGGCAGAGAATTCTATTTTCTACTTATTGGAGAGTCTCCCCAATAAAGTAGGTACAAAAATAACTGCCTTGTTGTTTTCAAGTCTTTCTTGGTTTCTGTAAGACTTAAGAAACGTATATGTGTAGTTTTTAGCCAATGTACATTTATTTATAAAGATAAGGATACTTTGTATAGGAAATTTATTTCTTAAGGATTCAAGCCACTAGGACAAACTTCTTCTTCCTCCTTGCTGCTTATTATATACAGAACTAATGATTTTCTTAATATCTAGTGCTTCTTCAAATTTAGAAACTGTGAATCAATATAGTAGCTATTCAGTGTGTAGGTACTGGGATTAAGTCTTATCCAAATTACTTCTCATAAAAAGGTTGTTAGATACGTATTCTCTGATATATATAATACACATCTACTACGCATATAAATGATCTGCATTTTTAATTGAAATTATTTCTCAGAAAGATTACTAGGTATGTATTCTAACTAACTCATCCTACAAGACAGGGTATAATGTTTGAACAATTCCATGCTGTGAATCCAGGTTAAATGACTGATTATTGAGTTTTTGTCATGAAAACTGCTTACCTGCTAATGGACTTTTCAACTCATTTTAAAATTGCAAAATGACTGTCATTTATAACAGTTAGTGCATCACAAAATCCACTCTTCCCCTTTGGAAACATTCACTGTGCTGCCACCATGGCAACATATAAGTGTCAGGAGTTTTTGGAAATGTGAAGTTGAATAACTTTTACGGGCCTGCCAATGAACTGTTTTCTTGAAACATTCTGAGAAATTTTTTTTGGCATGTCAATGTGTTTGAAGTGACTATATTCCTAGGAATTTAATGCATTTTCTTTTCCTACTTCCTTATCACTTCTCTTGTTGCTGTGTATTTTGAAGCACCCCTATCTTTAATAATTTGAAAATAGTATTTCTAATGTGAAACTTCCAATTTTAGATTTCAGTTGTAGGGCCAGTTGTCAGGATGGCCGAGTGGTCTAAGGCGCTGCGTTCAGGTCACAGTCCACCCTGGAGGTGTGGGTTCGAATCCCACTCCTGACAAATTCACCTTGGCTCGGTGTCTGTGGCTCAAGTGGCTAAGGCACCAGCCACATACACCTGAGCTGGGGGGTTCGAATACAGCCTGGGCCTGCCATACAACAATGACGGCTGCAACCAAAAAATAGCTGGGCGTTGTGGAGGGTGCCTGTGGTCCCAGCTACTTGGGAGGCGAAGGCAGGAGAATTGCTTGAGCCCAGGAGTTGGAGGTTGTTGTGAGCTGTGATGTCGCAGCACTCTACCCAGGGTGACAGCTTGAGGCTCTGTCTCAAAAAAAAAAAAAGAAAAGAAAAAAAGAAAGACTTTAATAGATTTCAATTGTTACTTTGTGCCTTTAAAATCAATTGCTACCGATTGAAATTTAAGATGGACATGAGAGGAGAATATGGAAATGAGAAAACAGTATTGTTTTTTTTTTTTAATTTGCAGATTTTAGTGTTTTCATGAGTGATTGTCAGCTAGTTAATGCATTAAATGATTATCCCTCATGGGTAGTTACTTAAACATTTTTTTCTTTTAATTTGGCTTCATTCCTGAACAGGATTATTTCATGAGATGTGCATATTTTATCCTTACCCAGCATGAAATTAGAGCTGCCATTAGGGATGGGTGAACTATTTTAAAGAAAATCAATTTAAAGCTAAGCTTTCCTTCAGAAAAAAATACAGTCTAAAATATTTTCTTACAGTAAAGAAAATAAGTTCAGATAGCAATGTTCATTTTTGTAACATATTATACAGGTTGGGCCAGAGACAAGGATTAGTTTTATCTGTCAAAGTGAAGACATGCAATGACCTTTCGAAGTTTTGCACCATGTCTCTCTGTTGGTTGGGAGGAGGGAAGACAGGTGAACCGGATTTCACATAAAGGATTCATACAGACAAGGATCTAGTAGAAGTAATTGAAGGCTTTGCAGGGATGGATAATGAAGACTTTGCGTAGGAGTCTGAAATTAAAAGCCATTGTTAGCAACATAGCTTAAAAGTCTCAAGGAGAACGCCATGTGCTGGTTTCCCTAAGTTAGTTCCCTAGAACTTACCTTCTGAATGCACTGAAAATATATTTGGAAGGAAGGAAAGGAGGGAGGGAAGAGATAGAGAAAGGTGTTGGTTTGCAAAATGAGATAATTTTAACTGATGTATTGCTGCTGTTTCTAGGCAAAACCTATGTGAGCCCTTAGATGGAATAGAATAGAATATCCTTTTATTATTTTACTGAATACAACATAGAAGGAAGGGAAGTTGTTCGGCTCAGTTTGCAAGAGTGTTATTAAGCAAGGCATCAGGAAATCTGCAGCTCAGCTTGCCTGAAGCCAGAGGGGCACCTTAGTTGGCGGTGGCACATCTCTCCTACCAACAGGAATGCTGCAGGAGGTCCCCGCTGAGCTAGCAGGGATGTCTGCAGATTTCATGAATGATGCTTGAGAGCGGAAAATATAGGGCAGTAGGAGAGGGAAGGGGGAATCCAGCAATGCAGCATGGACAAAGGTGAATTATTCCCTGGGTAGTCCCAGTACAAGACAGGAATAGAAAACTTGCCAGATATCTGAAGCCAAGCATCAACGGGTAGAGGAAAACAATTTATGGAGTCATATTAATGTGGCCAGACTTACACACAGTGATTCTTAAAGCCTTCGTCTTTTGAAATGTAAGTGTTCCTGTATACTTTCAATCTTCTTTATTTCAAATATTATAAAATGGAAATGTATAAGGAATCTTCCAAAATTATTCTCTATGTAATATACAACAATCTTGACGTCTTTATCACAAAACCTTTCCTTCCCGTTCCCTTCCCTTCCCTTCCCTTCCCTTCCTTTCCCTTCCCTTCCTTTCCTCTTCCATTTCTTTCCAACACAGTCTTAGTCTGTTGCCCAGATTAGAGTGCCGTGGTGTCAGTTTAGCTCACAGCAACCTCAAATTCCTGGGTTCATAGAATCCTCCTGACTCATCTTCCCAAGTAGCTGGAACTACTAGGACTATTGGCCCCCAACTCAATGCCAGGCTAATTTTCTCTATTTTTAGTACTGATAGGGTGTTGCTCTTGCCCAGGCTGGTCTCAAATTCCTGAGCTCCCTGGGTCCTCCTGCCTTGGCCTACTAGAGCGACAGGATTATAAGCACAAGTCACCACACACAGTACAAAAGCATTTCAGGGAATACAAACACTTAAAACAGACGAATTTGTCAATATGTAGCTACATAAAGGAGAAATAAAAGTACCTGATGTCTTTGATTCTGAAACAAAGCTACACTATATAACAAAAATTTTTTTGATTATTTTAACAGTTAACGATTAATGGTTAGTATTATTTAGTTAACTCTATTATTTGTTTCTTGCTCACATTACGGTCCATGAAGATGCTCCTACGGGCAATGTATCTTTCTGTGGGGATGACACAGTATCTTTCAAATATTCTGTGATGGACAGGAAATCATAGAAATCATAAGTGCCCAGAATCAAAAAAGTCATATGAAACTTTGTTTACACAGACCTTTGGTTAGAAGTATACTCTACATATGTAAAAGATACAAAGAATTTCAATGCCTAACCACAGGCAAAAAAATTCTATACTATGTAAGTAAGATTAACCTTTTTGATTATCTGACTTTCTTTGGTATAATTATACAAGGTCTATAACGTACAAGATATTTTCACATATATTATTTCATTTACTCATTAAAGCAAGACTGAAGCAGGTGTAATGGATTAAAAACTAAGGCTTCACATAGCTAGGAAAGAGAGGGGTGAGGATGCAGTGTCAGTATTAGAGCCCATGGTCCAGTGTTTTCATTCTCTAACAGATATCTGTGTAATTTTATTCGAAAAAATTCTTGTGAAATTAACTCTTTATGTCATATCCATTCTTGACACAAATCAAAATTTTATTATATTCAACCTCCACTTTGCAAGAACACCGATGTGCATTTTTGCCCTATTGCTTTCTGTTAAAATCCAAAAGAATTAAGCTAATTAACACTTATCCCAAATCATTGTTAGGAGTGCTAATTAGAATAATGCCACTTGTTAAAAGAATGTGTTTTATGCTAATGGATAAAATAAAGAGACAGTGTAGGCACGTGTTTTTAAGTATCTGACTCTAGATTAATTCATGCCTAAATATAGCATATACTTGTCACTAATAAATGCATAACTTATAAGCTTATAGTATCTATATAACTTATGAATTGACTACTGGTCTCTTTTAGGCACATTGTAAGCAGAAACTACCCATCTTCCAAAATTTTATTAAAGCATATCATGTAGATTGTTATGTGAGAAATGAGAAGTCTAGTATCAAAACTACAGAAAATTTTCCATTCAACTCAAGAATTTAGAACTTATTCATTCTATAATTGAAGCCTAGTGCCTACAAAAGCACTTACTTCCCTCTGACAGTACCTTGCCTTCTCCAGCTGTCTGTTGAAGCTTATTCTTCTGTTATTATAAACACTTCACAATGACATTGTCAATTATTCTTAATCTTTCATCTATTATTAGTCTCCGCAAAATGCAGAATCCCAGCAGAGCTTAGAATCATCTATCATGTTGCCGTGCACAAAAAGTCTTTCCTTATATGTAGAACAATTCTCATCTGCAAATTTAGGATGAAGACATGACAAGCACTAAAAGAAGTGACATTATGCTTTCCCATATTCTAAATTTAAATAAACAATTAAACTTTGGAACACCTACCCTTTAAGTGATCCTGCTGTATACTAAGTGTCCAGCAAATTATTAAGTCATCACTGAACATTTTAAGTGTGTAGGGTCTTAGATAGGTTGATACTCATTTAAAGAAATTGAAGACATCCGATATCCTCTGAAAGAGGATAAACTCAGTGGAAGAGAGTGGAAATCGTGGGCATTAAATGTTCATGCAGCCTTCTCTCTTCTTTTGAAAACATGGTTGCTGGTAGATTTTGGTGCATGTTGTATTCATGTCTGTGGTAAGTGACACCCTGTGGAGAGGCCCTATATTCTGTGAAGCACCCCAAATCAACTAGAGGTTTTCTCCAGATAAACAACTATCTGTGTACTCAAAGGTATTGCCCATTTTCCTACACAGCCGTAAGAGGCCCTGCACATCCCTCTCTCATCTCCCCATTATGTTATTTTCACCATAGCCACTTTCATCTTCTGGCAAGACTAGAAAATAAAAAGATTCATTTAAATCATCCAAAAAAGAGTGATAGATTTTAATTTCAGGGGTGCTTGTGGTACACTCAGAATGAGTCATTCCTAGAGACAGGGTAGAAAAAAAAAACAAAATAGCAGATCCTTTATTGCTGGCCTTTAGAATTAAAAAAAAAAAAAAGTACTTACAGATCATGTACAGTTTGATGTCTGTTTTTGTCTATATTTAGTATTTTTGTTATACCTGAGATCTTCCAATTTTCTAGGCTCACATTTTTATGAGGTTGGGGGGGGGATGCCACTAATCACAAAAGGCTCCTTTTGTGCGTATAAGAAATGAACGATCTGTTTAGCCTCCTCCACCTTCCAAGCAGGTATATATTAGTTTTGCATGGCTGCTGTAACAAATAACTACTAAGTTAGAGGCTTTTAAAGTCACAAAACTATTCCCTTGAAATTTTACACTTAAAAAATCCAAATGGGTCTGACAGAGTTAAGAGCAAAGTGACAGCGGTGGTGTGCTTCTTTCTGGTAGATCAAGGAGAAAATTGGTTTCCTTGATATTCTGCTCACATATTCCATGGTTCTTGGCCCTTCCTGTCTTCAAAGCCACCAATGGCCTGTGGTAGCATCTTTCTCACATCACATCACATTATATCATCATATCACTTCCCATCATCATCCTGACTCTAACTCTTCTATGTCTGTCATCTACATTGGACCCACCGGAGTCATCCAGACTAATTTCCCCCCCTAAAGATTAGCAACTTTAATTCCTTTTGCCATGCAACCTAACATATCCACATATTCTATGGATTAGGATGTAGACATTTTGGGGGGGCATCATTTCCTCTTCTACAGTAGAATAATTTAATACCACAGGCACTTTAATCTGTTTTCATATCATAACACATATAATGAGGCATGGCTAATGTTCTATCATTTTCATTGACTTCTTTAGGGCAACGTGCCCACCTAATGATAGGTGTCTCACCAAGTTTTAGATAGTGCAGGTCTTCGTGATATACCAAGTTTTAAATAGTGCAGGTCTTCGTGATATTGCCTTCTATCTAACAGAAAACCTCTGACAAAGATATAAAATCCATACCAATTCTTAAGACTTGAACTTCTGTGAGACCCCTACGGTAATAATGTCAGCCGCTGTTATTACAAATCCTCATCAGGTCTCTTTTTTGTAACCAAAGTCTGATGCAAGGCTGTCTCACCTTGACATGGGGAAAACTACATGTCAACTACACAGAATAGGAGGTGGGATATTGTACCTAACCCTGATTCCCCACAAACCTATTCATGTCGGTTCAGCTAACTCAACCACATGCACCAAGCCACACCAGAGAACAATCCCAATTTAAAGACTGATGAGATAAATGAGTTGGTCAAGTTCAAAGGTTTTTTTTTTTTTTTTTTTTGTCTATAAAGCCAAGAGATGAACAATCCAAAGGATAAAAAAGAAGACCTATGTGAGTAAATGCAGTTTCTAAATAGCTCCTTGTTCTAAGAGAAACAAATCTAAATGTTAGCTTTTAAGTGGGGGCCTTTATATGCCTGGCCTTGTGGAGGGTCACAGCAGCTCCTAAGACTCGGGTGACTACCATATGTTTTACAGCATCATAGTCTTAGACTGCCCCGTTTCCAGCCCTGCCACATTTAAATATTGCATTTTGCTAACTTCAGAATTATTTACTTGGTTTTCTATTTTCTTAGAAAATAATTTCTTTCTTTATGTGTATTTATTGGGGAACTGTAAAAATTTCCTTTGTAAATCTTTATCGGACTTAGGGCAATGTAATCTGCATTATGTTTTTTACTGTGAAATTTAAAAATTTATCAACCTAACAAAATATTCTAAGAGGTGACTAAGTAAAAGTGGCTTTAAATTTTACTAAAATCATTGGATACTTTGTTATAAAATACCAAATATAGACTATTTTATAATTATATTTGATAAAACACCATATACTCTGCCCACACATCAAGCATGCAATTTGAGAATGTCTTTTGTGCTATATTAATAAGAGTGCCATAAAAAGTTCTATGGGAAAATAAGTTGAGGAATAAAAAAGTTACAAAGTAAATTTAACAGGTTCAAATGGGCATATTTGTGTGTGTTATATACGAATGTGTTATGTAGTTCTCTAATGAGAAATAAGCAATACAGTGTTAATAAAAGCAATTTAGCTAAAGACAACACTTTCTGAAGAAAAATTCCTAGGAATAAATGTAGTGAAACAAAAGTGTATATTTCTGCTTAAAACAACCTCAGTTTTCTTTCTCACAATATTTCTTTCATGTTCACAGTGTAATTCTCTTTAGAAATGACAATATAAAGTGAAAATTATTGTACTGCTTGTTTTTTATTTTATTTTTAAACTGAAACTATCTCTTTCAGTTTTTCATTGTATATGATTGAATTTTCTGCTTGTTACCTACATTTTAACAGGTTAATTGATAACTAATTACATCTTTAATTTGTCTTTAATAATTGGTATGCCATATTACTAATTGTTCAAAATAATTTTAATCAATTATCTTTGGTTCTTGAGAAATAAATAGAAATAATTTTATTGCTATAATAATAATAATATTAAAAAACATTCTAGAAAGGGTAAGTAGATTATATATAGAAATTTTGATATGTAACAAAGAGGCTTAAATTTAGCCTATGTTACGTGCAATTATTTGTGAGGGAAAACTGTAAAAATGTTACAATGTCAAGCTTCTTAGGGGAAACTCAATCTTGCTGACTTTCACTGAAATTAATGTTTTAGTAAGAACATTTGGATAAGTATGTATTTGATAATCGCTACAGTGTCTGAACAGTCTGTTTATATGCTATTCTATTTGTCCAAGTAGTGATAGGAAAACCATTCATAAGCCTCCAAAATGAAGCCAGGACTCCTTCTCAGACCCTGTTTGATTCACTGTGCTTTATTCTCTTCTCAGGATTTGAAGGAGATTTGCTCTCCTTCGAAAGCCTTGTTATTTCCCTTTATTTTTGCTTCATTTTGCTTCGCTTGTTTCTCAGTACTTACAGACTAGAAAGTAACCCTTTTTGGTAGCATTTATTTTCTGTGCTGCACCCAAAGACAAGTACAAAAGAAGTACAAAAATAGCAATAGCAATACAAAGTTAACAAATATTTTTGTAGTAATGTCACAAAGCTGACACATTTCTTAAGTATTGGTTCCTTATCTGTATGTTTCTATTCTGAGGTAGTTCAAAGTAGGCGGCCAGAAATATGACCAAGAAAATACACAACAATTGCTTTTGGTCAAAAGATTAATTTTTTTGAGTGTCTTAAAAAGCAGAACCCAAGCGGGATCAACTTTGCAAGAGATTTATTAGGGACAATGACTACATAGGAAAATGAAGGCACTGGGGAAGGGAAAGAGAGCCATCAGATATTGATGCAGTTGTTGACATAGATTAAAGGATAAGAGGATGGAAGAAAGGTTTAAAAGCAGTATCTAAGACTGTAACACAATTCTGAGTTAAAGATGGTCTTTGGGAAGACCTTGAGACAAAATCACTCAGCATCAAAGGTTTATTCCACTGTCTCCTAGGAATGGGCATGCCTTATATCCCTGCCACACTCAGTTGTTAACTGGATAAGACTAGTGAGAAAAAGGGTCTTAACACTAAATGTGATAAATTTCATTCTGCAATTGCTGGGGCCTTTGCTGGATTATGTTCCCTGAGATCACTAATTTGTGAGGTGGATTATAAAAGCCACCACGTATTTCATATCTCTCCATATTTATGTAAATATCTCTTTTATTGAGAATAGTTGATCTTTCCCCTGACTGTACCTCCAATCATTGTGTTCCACAAACAGTGTCAATTTATGGAACAATCTTGTGGTCTTAAAATAAAAATTAGAAATAAGCAATGACAAGCATGACTTAGAAGTAATTTTTCAATTTGTATTATCTTTGACATAGGGGGGCTGAACAGATTACGAACTAAGATTGTATTATATTCTGCCTTCAAGAAACCAGTTTTACCCATGAAAGTGTATATAGACTGGAAGTAACGGACAGAAAAAAGACATGTAATGCAAGTAGAAATTCTAAAAGAGCAAGAGTAGCTATACTTATATCAGATAAAATAGACTACAAATCTAAGAGTACAAAAAATAGATAAAGGTCACTGTATAATCATAAGGGATCAATTCAGCAAGAGATTATAACAATTATAAATATCTGTGCACTCAATGCTAGAGCTCCCAAGTATAAAAAGCAAATGTTAATAGATCTAAAGCAGTAGTTCTCAACCTTCCTAATGCCTACTAATGCCACGACCCTTTAATACAGTTTCTCATGTTGTGGTGACCCCAACCATAAAATAATTTTCATTGCTTCTTCATAACTGAAATTTTGCTACTGTTATGAATAGTAATGTAAATATCTGATATGCAGGATGTGTTTTCATTGTTACAAAGGAGTTGCGACCCACAAGTTGAGAAACACTGATCTAAAGGGAGAGAGAGACACAATAATAGTAAGGGACTTCAATACCCAACTCTTGGTAATGGATGGATCATCCATACAGAAAATAAAAAAATAGGGTTATATTACATACTAGATCTAATTGGCCCATCTGACATTTACAGAGTATTTCAGCTGCTACAGAATACACATGCTTTTTATGAAACACTGTGCAGAATAGGCCTTATCTTAGGCTACAAAATAATCTGAACAAATTAAAATAAAAAAAGAAATCATATCAAGTATCTTGTCTGACCACAATTAAATAAAAGTTTAAATCAATTATAAGAGGAACCTCAGAAGATACACAAACACATGGGAATTAACAATATGTTCCTGAGGTTGGTGCCTGTGGCTCAGTGGGTAGGGTTCCAGCCCCATATACCATGAGGCGGGTGCAAACCTGGACCTGGCCAAACTGCAAAAACAAGCAAAACGAAACAAAAACAATATGTTCCTGAACAACCAGTAGGTTAATGAAGAAGTTAAGAAGAAAATTTAAAAATTTTTGAAACAAATTAAAAAAGGTACCAAAACATGACAAAAGCTATGGGAGATAGGAAAAACATGAGTAAGAGGGAAATTTGTAGCAATGAACAGCTATATCAGAAAAGTAGAAAGAATTCAAATACACAAAGGAATAAGTCACCTCATGGACCTAGAAAAACAGGAAAAAAAACAAACTCAAAATTAGTAAAAGGAAAGAAGTAATAAATAATAAAGCTAAAATGGATAAAATTGAGACTAACAAAACAAAAAAGTTCAAAAATGAAAATCTTTATGAACGTCAACAATAATTAGCTAGAATAACTGAAAAAAAAAGAAAAGACTCACATTAAATCATAAACAAAAAGTACACTTAAGAACTGAGTCCTTAGAAATACAAAGAATCAAGAGAGACTGTTATGAAAAACTACACAACAAATTAGAAAACCTTGAAGAAATGAATAAATTCCTGGATACCTCCAGCAACCAAAAATTGAACCATGAAGAAAAAGAAAACCTGGGGCCGGAGATCGTGGCTCATGTCTGTAATCCAAGTACTTTGGAAGGCTGTGATGGGAGGGTCATTGGAATCAGGAATTCGAGACCAACTTGAGGAACATTGCTCCCATCTCCACAAAAAATGGGAACATTAGTCAGGTGTGGTGGCATGAGCCTATTTAGTATTCAGGAGTTGAGGTAGGAGGATTTCTTGAGCCCAGGAGTGAGGTTGTGGTGAGCTATGATGATGTAATACCACTGTACTCTAACCCTGGCAATAGAGTGAAACTCATTCTTAAACAAATAAATAAATAAGGAGAGAGAGAGGAGAAGAAGAAGAGGAAGGAGGAGGAGAAGACCTCAGCAAACCAGTAAGGAGCAATGGAATCAAAGACATAATACAAAATCTCCTATCAAAGAAAATTTGAAGACCTGATGGCTTCACTGATAAATTCTACCAAACATTCAAAGAAGAGCTAATATCAATCCTATTCAAATTCTTCAAAGAAATTAAGAAGGAGAGGGATTACTTTCAAACTCATTGAGAGGCCAGTATTACTCTGATGCCAAAACCAGACCACAACCCTTTCATCTCATGAGCATGCTGCAGCTATGTTCTGCAATTATATTTTCTGTTTACCAGCCTTGAGCACTGCTTATAAACACATGCATATTAGTCTCAAATTCATCATTTTTAGGCTTGATGTTTTGATAATTTCTATTTTATATATAATGTATCTACTTAGATATGTACGGTACTTAGTAAAAATGAAGTGTTAGTTAAATGAACATTTAACACCAAAAAAATTTGGATGGTTAATCATATTTGGTACCTGATTCTCAGAAGAGCCAAATTGACATGTTATCTGGCCAAAATTGATCAAACAAAGTGTTCCTTTGTCTGAAGATCTTTAATCTTCCAATCATTGCTATAAAGTACCATTTCAGAAAAAAAAAGTTCATAGCATCACATGGTGATATCTGCTTGAAGGATAACATAATGGCAAACACTAATAACATTATTACTTATTTTACTAATGCATATATATTTGACCTCTGGAGTCAAGCTTTGATTCTTTTTGATCTCTTTATCCCTAATCTCTACTCCATGTCTGTAAGGCTTGTTGAATTGGTCAAATGATGAATGTAACAAAGTCCAGAAAATATACCCTAGGAGATTTTTGCAGGTAAGGCAGATGTTTTGAAATGTGCATTTAAAAATACACATAAAGAGAATTTAGATGAGTTTGAGAAGTATAATTAATTAAAGTGAGAGAAAATATGAATTATTAAAAATATTAAGTGAATGCTTCTAAACAATGAGTCAGCTCTTTCTCAGAAAAAAAAAAAAAAGACTGGATCTCAATTCACCTACATTTAAAAAGAATATTGAATGATGGAGAAAAAACATTTCTTACATGTTTTGTCCTCTAACTTCAATAATCGAACTTCTTTCTTCAACTTAAAAAAAATAACCTTGGGATAGACAATGTTGCAAGTGGATCAAAGAATATAGTCATATAGTTACTGAGGTGGCAAGGGCCTAATCTTTGCAAGGCCTTGAGTATGAGACTGAAGAGTTTTAAATTGGATTCAAAATTGTATTGTACTGTTTGGTATAGGGAGGGAAACCATCAACTCAGAAAGTATTTTTTGCCTTTTTCTTTTTTTTGTTCTTTCACCTTAGCACCCTCTGAGATTGGTTTCAGAAATATCAAAATATCTGGAATCATTCATCTGATTTCATGCTTTCTGAGCTACCACATAATGGAAGAAATCAATAAAGGTGATGCCTACTTCTTGTAAGTATGTTTTGCACTTTTCCAGCATTTTATTTTTCCTCTTTTAGTCATCAGGGGCCTTCCAGACCTTGGAAATTTGGTATTCCAACTGCTTCTCATTTGGTTACAATTACTTACAAGTTAATCCATTTTCTATTTAAAACTTTTTGATTTTCGAATTTATGCATTAATTTGGATATAAAAAGCTTTTCATAGTTTTGTATGTTATCCATATTGGAATAAACTAAAAAATGTGAATACTTTTGAGAAGTGAGTTTTGAGTCAGTACATACCAAATACATATGATGCAAGAGAAATGCTATTTTATTAATTTAGTTTATAAATCGCCAGTTTTGATGATTAAGAGAAGTTGAATGTATGTTTTATCATCAACATTCTATAGCATACATTGCTCTTTTTATTATTTTTATCACCTTTTGGAAAATAGTACTGCTAACTGATTTAAAGAATTAACTGGGGTAACTTATTTCATGCTTTTCAAATCACAAGTAACCAGAACCCTGATAATCTCCCAACAATATCTATGTAAAAATGTATTAGTTATGTTGGATTTATTGTTCTTCACCACAACTATAGTCTATGTAAAGTACTCATAGCCAACCAAATTTTAATTAATTATTCAAAGGTTATTTTGTGAGTTACTGATAGACTTACCCCACTGAAATGAAACACATAGTATTATAATTTCTCCACCTTTCATCTAACGTAATCAAAGTGGAACTAAAACAGTGTTAGCCAAATCTTTTTCCTAGAGACCTGTGATGCCAGTTTCTCTACTCTTTTTCTAAAGTTATATGCAGCTCTGACTTCGTCACAATCTAAAATGATTGATTTCAGAAAAAGTATTGTATAAAATAACTGAGTACCCCTTTCTTTCCATGGCCTTGATTTCTCATTGAAAACTACGTTCTTTATCTCCAAAGTGTTTCTCAAAACTATTGTGACCTCATCCTCGCTGTTTTTTTCTTTGTTCACTTTTCTTCAACTTTTGTTTGGATTACAATAGCCTTAGGGTGTCTCTTGCCTATCCTAACATTTTTTGAATCTACTACAACTAAAATATCACCAAGTAATATTGAACTTGTCATTTTCCTCTCTGAAAATCTAAAGTAGCTTATTAAAGTCAGTAAGAAAATTTCAAGTTTTTCTTATAGGATACTATGCATTCCACTATATATTATACTTCCTTTCAACCATTACTACTCTCAGGAAAAAAGTTCATTTTTTTTTTAAACTGTATAAGAAGTTTACTATTCCTAACACAGCATGATTTTCTCTACCATTTGCTTATCAACAGCATTTCTTCTATTTCATCAACTGATGACATTATCTACTGAATACACAACCTAAACAAAATGTTAATAAAGACACCCCAAATCATGTTGAAATGAATGGCTTATGGCTGCTTCAGTTCTTCACATTATGCATTAAACAAGTCTTAATTATGTTTTACTCCTAACATTTGATTATATAATATAATGATTATAATGTTTCACTACTAAATTGTGAACTTCTAGCGTGAAGACAAATTTAGATATTGTGTCTTCTCACTCATATGTAGGAGCTAAAAAGGTTGATTTTATAGAGGTAGAGAGTAGAATGGTGGTCATCAGAAGCTAAGAAAGGTGAAGGAGGGGGAAAAAGAGGTTGCCTAAGGGCAGCGCCTGTGTCTCAAAGGAATAGGATGCCAGCCCCATATACCAGAGGTGGTGGGGGGTTCAAACCCAGCCCTGGCCAAAAACTGCAAAAAAAAAAAAAAAAAAAAGAGGTTGCCTAATGGATAAAATATATAGTCAGAAAGAACAAGTTCTAATGTTTGAAAGTTTCAATAGGATGACTGACTATAGTTATCAACAATTTATTGTATATTTTAAAATACCTTAAAGAAAAGATTTGGAATGATCTCAACACACACAAATCTTTGTGTTGATGGGTATCCCAATTACTCTTATTTAAACATTACGTAGTGTATGCAGGTATCGAAATATCACATGAACATCTTAGATGTGTATAAATATTATGTATCAATATAGCAAATAAACTAAATAAAAAAAAAGACACGGGAAACATGTGAAATTGTTAATAATTGTTCTGAATGATGGGATTACAGATAATCTTTTTTTCTTTGTAATTTTCCAGAGTTTCCAAATTTTCCAAGATAGAACTATGTTTTCCTGTAGTAATCAGAACATTTTTTTATCAGAACTTTTTTTTTTTTCAGTTTTTTTTTTTTTTTTTTTTTTTTTGTAGAGACAGAGTCTCACTTTATGGCCCTCGGTAGAGTGCCGCGGCCACACACAGCTCACAGCAACCTCCAACTCCTGGGTTTACGCGATTCTCTTGCCTCAGCCTCCCGAGTAGCTGGGACTACAGGCGCCCGCCACAACGCCCGGCTATTTTTTGGTTGCAGTTTGGCTGGGGCCGGGTTTGAACCCGCCACCCTCGGTATATGGGGCCGCCGCCCTATTAGAACATTTTTTTAATAATAATTAAAATCCATGTGAAAAATAAAACCTTATTTGTTGTATACTTGGTTGCCTTTGTGACAATGTTGAGAAATGGGGCCTTTCAGAGGAAATTGGGTCATGAAGGCTTCCACCTCATGAAGGATTCATTCTCCTATTGCAGTTGTAAGTTAATTATCTTGTGGCTTTGTTACAAAGTGACCTCTCTTTCACACATACTGCTCTTTTCTTTACCCTTTAAACTCTTCCTCCATGGGATGAGCCTCACCAGATGACAGTGCTTTGAACTTCCCGGTCTCCAGAACCATGAGCCAAACTCTTCTTTATAAATTACCCAGCCTGTGATATTCTGCTATAGTACAGAAAGGGGACTAGGATATTATCTGACATACCATTGTCCTGATCACGTGTTATTGATCATGTTGTTCCACTAGAATATAAAGTTTGTGGATGCAGGATTTTGTTTTGCAACTTTTATGTCCACTCAACAGAACACTCCTAAGCATATAGCAGGACCACTGTACTGGTTTGTAAAAAGAAATAATGAATAATCAATGCATAAATATGAATGACCATGTGATTTCTGCTTCTGTGATCCACTTTCACAGCTAACTTTTACCCTTTCATGATAAACAAGAAAGTCATAAAATTTCCCTTCATCTCTAAAGCCAGGTTGTTTCTCAGTGTTACTGCTGTGTTTGATAACCTATTTTTGAAATCATTTGGTTAGAAAATTACCACAATAATTCCCATGTGTATTTTTTATTAAGTCTGAAAAACATTTACATTTTACTTATCAGTGAACATTGAATAAATACAAGGAAGAGAATTTACATATATCCATTTTTATCCATGCTAAAAATAGTTCTTAATATATTATCCTTTTAAACAAACACTAATCTGCAAAGTAAAATAGATTTTATTATTCAATTTATATATAGGTAAGTAGACTCAATATAATTAAGAACATGATTTACCCTTATTATCAATAGCTGAGTGGTAAAAGGACAATTTGGTCTGGACATTTCTTTGATGCTATTTCTATTAGGCTACACCCACTCTCACGTGTATTGTTTTACTATTGTACATTTGTTCAAGATTCAATAAGTATTCTTTAAAATCTGATGAATGAATTCAAATATGATTTACTGTTATTATCAATAGCTGCGTGGTAAAAGGACAATTTGGTCTGGACATTTCTTCAATGCTATTTCTATTATGCTATGCCCACTCTCACATATATTGTTTTTACTATTGTACATTTATTAAAGATTCAATGAGTATTCTTTAAAATCTGATGAAAGAACAAATTGAAATCTAATTATTTTACTCTCAAGGATAATTAACACATTGGGTAGTTGATTTCAATATCAAAAAAGTTTTATAAAACTACAAATTATCTTCATATTATTCACTTGAACACATTACTATATATTTTTCTTCCTTTTACTTTATAAGGATGTGGATGTCTGCATCCACTAAGCTAGTCTCATAGGAGAAGATTCAGGAGAAAGTATGGATCAGGTTAGTATTTTGTTGTGTTCATGTTTTTTAAGCATTGAAAAGAAATACATGTTTCCATCTAAATTTAGCCCATTGTAACTAACTTAAAAAATGTATCCCTTTATAATGTCTTTTAACAAGTCCTACAATATTTCTATGCAACTGTATAATTAAACAAAATTCTATTTCCAGTCTTCTAATCAGTAAACTCACAGTGTATCTTTATGCACAGATTAATATAACAAACTAATTTATATTAATCACATAAATGGAATAATACCAAATTAAATAACAACCTATTTAGGTCAATGAATCAGAAGTCATTAGCTCAACAAGGTAGTACAGAGAATTGAAAATAAGTTTGAAAAATTAATATTTTACAATAACAATGCACTTAGAATAATAAACAGTTCCAGGCATTATTTTCATTTATTTATTTATTTATATTAAGTTGTATACACATAGATCATGAATACATTTATGCATATGTGGGTTCATTTTTTATTTAATAAATAAGTCAACAAATAAATTCTTTTTTTTATTATTAAATCATAGCTATGTACATTGATATAATTATGGGGCATCATTCACTAGCTTCACAGACCGTTTACCAAGTTTCACATATACCCTTGTAAGATGCACCGCTGGTGTAATCCCACCAATCCCCTTCCCTCTACCCACCTCCCCCCTCCCTCCCCTCCCTTTATCCCTTCAGAGATGGAACATATTCTTCTTAGTAAAGTATCTCAAGAATGGAAGAAAAAGTACCCAATGTACTCAGCCCTACTATGAAACTAATTTAGGGTTTTCACATGAAAGCTATAAACTCTTATAAATAAACTTGCTTAATTAATAAATTCTTGAATGTCACCATGGTACTGAACATGGTGTTCGTCCTCCTCCACTTGGTTAGGCTGCCTGTGTTTCAGAAGCATGCACAGCGCTCCCGAGCACATCAGCACACGTACGTACGTGTGCCACACACATATTTTCAACCAAGACCAGTTACCAAAATCACTTAGATGTTTTAAAAGATAGCGTCCACATGTCAAATGTGTATTCTAGGAAAGCTTTTCTTGGTATTTAGTAACAGATAGAAATCTGTTGAAGGACATCACCTGACTTTTAAAGGGGAGTACAGGGCAATGTCTCCACATGGGAAAAATGTTAAAAGTAAGGAACTATGAACTCCTCAATATTATCAAATCATTTTGGCAAATATGTATATACACGTATATACATAGAGTCACAGTGTATATATGTATATATATACAATTTTAATGGTTATTTTTCTGAATAATAAATTATTTACCTGTGATTTAAACTGTTAAGGTTGTATAGTGTTAGCTTTTTCTCTGACATCGATATTCCACTTTCTAGCTTGACTTTAGATGAGATTCTCTGTATGATGCTGGTTATTGATACTTCATTATCAATATTTCGGTGTCTTTGTGCTATATCTGCACCTCCTATAAAGGACGTGTAACTGTCATTTAACTTTAAATCTTTTTGAATGAATACTTTGTATCATGCTATTTTGGACTTTGCATACAACCTTCTTATTTCCCCTTTCTTGGATTGATAGTTTTTTCTTATCATACACAGTTTTAAGTTTTTGGAATCTATATGCGTTATTATAGAATATACCTGTATTTATTTTCTATGGCTGCCATAACAGAATACCACGGATGAGGTATTTTAAACAACAGAAAGTTATTTTCCCCAAGTTCTGAGAAGCCGGAAGTCCAAGATCAAAGTTCAGGTTGGGCTGGTCTCTTCTGAACCTCTCTCCTCAGCTTAGAGATGGCTACGTTCTCGCTGCACTCTCACTGCACTCTCACATTCCTGGTGTATATCCACGTCCCTGGTGTCTCTTCATTTCCGGGTAAAGACACAGTCATATTCGATTAGGGACTCCACTAATTTCCTTTTTAAAAGCATTATCTCCAAAAACAGTCACATTCTAAGGTGCTGGGACTAGGGCTTCAATGCACAAATTTTGAGGGGCCATAATTCAATCTGCATCATTGTCTGATCTACTCAGGAGGAGATAAAGAATATGTTTTTCTTTTATCTGAACCATATGAATTTAGAATTTTAATTCTACTCATTTCCATTTTCCTATATTGTTTTCCCATTATACATAAATATACATATAAGTACATATTCATGCTTCCTAAAGTTGTCATTTTTGTGATTACTAAATTTCTATAGTCAGCTGTAACTTGTATTTGCCAAAGTATTAATTAATTTCTTTAAAAAAAGCCTTTCTAGTATTTTATTTTTTTCTTCTGGAAATAAATTGATAAGCGAAGATATTTTAGGAGAAACCTATCTAATTATTTTAGCTAGCACTGCATTTTGAACTTGTTCTTAAAGAATGGTTAACCATAGTAAAGCAGTCTGTGGGTTTTTTTTTTTTTTTTGTGGGGGGCTGGGTTTGAACCCACCGCCTCTGGTATATGGGGCTGGTGCTCTACTCCTTGAGCCACAGGTGCCACCCAGTAGTCTGTGTTAATATATATTAAATAGAAGAATGTTGAAAATATCTATTTGTTGCTTTTTGTTTCATTTTTGATCTTAATAAGTTTGCTGCTATTTAAATCAAGATTTATGCATTAGAACCTGTTCCCTGTGGCTGCTTTTAAAGTCATTCCAATGTCATTGATGATCTGCAGTTTCATTATCATGTGTCAAAATAGTTTCTTTTAAACTGTATTTATTGGGTTTTCTTGCACTTTACTGATTTGTGATTAATATCTCTAATAAAGTCTAAAAAATCTTTACCCGTTTATCATAAATTTCATTTCTCTTATTTTAGTCTCTTTTAGAACTTCGATAATATTTAGGATAACTTTTGTTATAATTCTTCCCACTTATCAATGATTCAGAAACTTTATTACCATCTCTTTGCCTTTCAGAGTTCTGTCTTCTCTAATTTATTCATTTGTCTATTAGTTCTTTCATAAGCTATGCTTCATCTATTGTTAACCAATTTATTCAGGTTTAATTTTGTCATAATATTTTTATTTTGAGTTTCATTCTTATTTTTAAATCAACATGGTCACTTTATACATCATATTTTGTTTTGGTCACATTTCCAATCTCCCTCTTTTGAATTTTGTAAAAGTTTTAATCACAAAACTTTTTATATATTCACAAAAATTAAATTTATAACATATAAGATTCTTAGAGGTTGAATTCTGCTAGTTAAAGTTTTCACTAACTCTTGCTTCCAAGGGCATATATGTCATGATGTTTTTAGAGTATTCTCATGTTCATCTGAAATCTATGTGATGGTCATCCTGGTGGGCCTCATTTGAGAATATGTTCCCCTAAAGACATAATATTTTATTCTGTTAGTTGCTCTATCATACAGAAACAGATAAAACCTTTGTCTCAACTTAAATTTTACCAATCAGATAATAGTATTCATATGAATCTAAAACCCAGCAGAGTACAGAGAATAAAACAGATTTTGAATGTTCCAAATTCAAATTTTAAAAGACACTTTGATTTTTCTCTCTAAATCCCAGATGTAGACGTTTTCTTTTCTCTTTCTATTATGTTGATTAAAAAGATTTATTCTATTAACATTGTTGGAGTATATAGCCATTTTTTTATCACGGCTTTACATACGAATCTTGGTTCTAATTACTCAATTTATTTTGACCTAAGGCTTTGTCTTTGGCTCCCAATATGTTCATAGAATCCAGGCCTCTCCATCTTATTAGCCTGAAAACATGCTTTAAAAATTAATTTGAATCTTAGCTTGTACAGAAGCCCTTTTTCGTTTAAGGCCCAGAGGTTTATTTCTTTGAAAGTGTTTAAAAGATCTTTGTTCTTTTATATACATCATTTCTAGGTATTTGTGGTAAGTATAACATTTGAGTAGTCTATAATGTTGATTGAAATATATTGAAGAAGTTTTATTTCTAAAGATTTTAGAGTTTTTCTTGGAGTAAAGCACTAATTTTTATCTTGTACGTGAGATAGAAAAAGCCTTTGAAAGTCTATAGATTTAATGACTTCTATATTCCTTAAAAATAAGTCATATTTAAAAACTTCTATCATACTTGAGAAGAAGAATATCATCAAATGGTCAAGAAAACCTGGGTACAAGTTTGGTATGGTTACTAAGAAAACTGGGAGGTAGAAACAGAAAAGCAATTAAACAGATCACCATTCATATTCATAGACCTATTTGAATTTGAAATTAATGATTTGATTAGGAATCAGTTCTGTTCTGCTTTAGACACTTTTAAAACGCAACACTAACAAAAAAATAATATCCATTTTAGAACAATCAATGGTTAAAATTTAGAAAGTGGGTGTGGCAGAAAAAAGACAAGAAGGTAAAAATAATTTAATTGATTTACTATTTGTCATTTTATAATTGAATTTTACAAATTGTGTATCTGTATCTGTTTTTACCTGTTCTCATTATCACTAATCAGTTTAATTAATAATATTTCATATGGTAATTTTGCAGTTCTATGCATATAGGAAACTTTTTATTTCAAGTAACATTATTTAAAACAGGAGAATACATTTTTAAAGAGGAAATTTTAATTAATATTAAATGGAAATGTACAGAAAGCATAGAATTGATTTTAAAGTAGAATTATGATGTGTTTTTAAATTCAAAGAATAGTGTAATATAATATTGATGCTTTTGAAACGCTAGTAATATACATACATGCCCTTAAATGATTATAGTAAATATTGTTATCCAATGAATTTTAAAGTAATTAATTCATCTCAAAAATGACAAACTTTTAAAAACATCCACAAACATCAGAAGATCATAAATACAACACTGATTTTTTCCACTAATCTAAAACAAATGCCATTTTTCTTGATATAACAGCAGCACAGAATACACTTATCTAGATCTGTCCAATTTATTAAGTGTTTTCAAATTGAAGTATTGGAGTTTGGTTAATATTTTGATTTAATAAAAGATGCCATTGCAGGCCCGTGTTAATCAGATACCCACTTTGAAAGATGCACACTGGATAGTGTCTATTAGTCCCTCAAGCCCAGCTCAAAGCTCTTCTCCTGCTGTAGATTTACAGAAACTAAATTATATTAGCTACATTAAAGGCAACTTCATCTTTTGGGCAAAATTTGTGTTCAGTTAATAAGGAGCACCAGTGAGAAATCTGAGGGTAGGATCTGAATGACACTGATTATTTTATCTACCCCCTTCCTTCAAGTTCACTGAGGATTAACCTTCCTCTGCTGTGTGGGAATGGCCCCTGTCAAGCAGGCACTCCACATGGCTCTCTCTCTCTGTGTTCCAGTAACTGCTGTGTCCAACATTTTAGGCCTAGATATACAAACCATGCCTTACACTTTTTTGCCCTTTCCCACATATAACAGTCCCTCCATTAGCTCTTCTCAAATTATCCAGTCTAAGCATTCTGTTTCTTACAGAGATTCTGACAGGATTTTTTTTTTTTTCAATTTTCTTTCTTTTAGTATTTTAGGTGAATTTAGAATATTATATGTATTATGTTACTTCGGCATTCTTTAAATAAAGACTCTATTGTCATCCTAATCTAGATACAAAACCCACTGTAATAACAATAATAACATCATTATTAATAATAAGATGAATTAACATCTCCTATGTGCCAGTCACCCTTATAAGAGCTTTAGAAGCGTTAGTTCCCATTTCATGGATGAGAGTTCTAAGTTGAGAGATTTCATAACTGTTCCAAGATCTTACTGACAGCAAGTGATGAAATAAATATATCTGCTGTATAGGAAAAAAGAAGACAGTAATCACGACAAATGATATCTAACATTTTACATGAATTTGTATTCTAATAATGTCAGCCATTTGTATAACAAAATTGTAGCTCTTTTGCAAAACTAAAACTGCAAAGTATTTACAGATGAAAATTCCTCAATGCAACATTTAAATTGCAAATAAATGTTTCATTCAACCTACAATATACACATTTATTTCCAATACAATAATATGTAGCCTGCTGCATAATGAAATGTCTGCTGAGACTCATTTTAGCTTTGGAAATGCTTCTCACAGGAGCAATCATGATTAACTCTTACAATACAATTTTTCAAAGTACAGATCACATCTACCCATGTTTACCTCTTACTTTTAGACATTAGTCAGAAAAATAGTTTCAAGAGGCATGTTCCGTAAGTCTTTAGTCATCTGAAATTAATGCTATTGGTATCTCTTTATCTCCATGTCTGACATATTTTAGAAAACAGAGTTCTCTCATCTTCCTGCATTCAGAAGGAAAGAAATAGATTCACAAGATCACTTTCCACCGATGCTGCACAATGTGTGGTTAACTCAGCACAACATCTAGTCTCTCCCCATGTTGTTCACAATGGCTTTCCTATAAGGTCCCAAATTAGAGTTTGCCAGTGAAGTCAGAGTGCGTGAGATTTGAATAGCAGAAGTGAAGGGATGGTCATTGTCCTGAGGAGGCTTTGGTGGTGATCAAATCTAGTGAATTCTCAGACTGCTCCGGGATCTGATCTGTGGTTCTGCCAGCCACGTGTGGAACTGCGTAGCTCCTCTAAATGCTTTGTCATCTCTTGTTTCTTAACTCCACTGCCTCAGGATAAAGTCTTTAATAAATATTTCTTCAAGTATCTTGCTAAGCTTTTCAAACATTGACTTCCCTAGTCCATTCCATATGTCTTCAAGTTTCACTTCCTGTGTGACTAGAATTCCCAAATTAATTGTAGTGGCTTTACCTTTCTGACTTTATTTACACCCTGACCAATGTAGCCAACAATGGATTCAGGGAGGAAAGTCAGGAATAGCACCTAATGAATTCTGAATTCTGGGATTGGCTCTCTGATTTGATCAGTTTTAAAGTTGTTGATGATCTCAGTGCAAACTTGAACACACAACCAAACTATTGTTGCTTTAAAACACTGAGTTTTTCTCACAGGGATTACTTAGGTATAATGTAGTTTGCTTTATACTATTTAACCATCTTTTCATACTGCCACATAGACATGGATCAGGGATTAGCAGAAAATGACAGAAAACAATTAGCGGTGTGCATTTTGCTTTGCAGCTGTTAGTGAGACGGAGTATGCTTCACCAGTACATACAGTCTAACTTGGTTAGTGGACTCATCAGCCAACTTTATTATAAACTTTACCTTGGGAAGCTACAATTTGAAATATATAGAAACACAGAGAAATCAGGAGGACAGGAACACATAAAGGTAGAAGGCAGGAGTAACCAAAGCTTTGGATAGAAGAAAGAAATTGTATTTAATGATTGATGGAATAGGAATAACAACAACGTTACAACAAACTGGGAGCACATTAAGTTGATTTTTTAAAAAAGGAAATTATAGACAAATACGTACCCCTAATAAAAAAAAAATTCTATTGGTATACTAGAGCTTTATTCGTCTGCTATAGTTACCTTGTGGTCTAGAATTCCTAATTTTCCATACAGTCTGAGGAGAGACATATCTTTTCCTTAATTCCTCAGGTATCTCTAAAGTGAAAATATCTAAGCTTAGATAATCTAAATGTGCTACTATTTCATTCAAAGTACATAATTTAAATAAGCAGACAATTCACTTGAAATTCATATACATACTTGGAACCATTAGAAAATTGAAGCAGAAAAAATGACTAAACGTTCCATTTTCATCACATTCAGACTTTTCCACAAGTTCCTATTAAATTTAAATTGATAGCAGGTGAATATATGTAACATCAGTGCCCTTATTTTTGCTTTAATCCTACTCAATTCTTTGACTACTCTATAAAGTTCACTTCAGTGACACGAGGTCTGACAATTAATTTTGCGAACTTGCCACTGTGCACTTATGTTGGCAGCACTGTGCTAACCACTCCGTAAGACTTCATAACCTTGGCACAAGTTGTGTTTGTGTTGAAATGTGGTGGTGCCTTAACGAATGATGTTCATTGTTATTATGGGTTTTTGTGTTCCATCACAAGAATGTCAGATTGAATTAGAGGATGAATAAGTATTAAATTTCTTGTTAAACTTGGCAAGAGTGGAAGTGAAATCAGGGACATGTTAGTCCAACTTTATAGCTAGGCTGAGGTGGGAGGATTGCTTGAGCTCAGGAGTTCACTACTAGCTTGAGCAAGGAAGAGACCCCACCTCTAGTAAAAAAAAAAAAAAAAATCAGCCAGGTGTTGTGACAGGCACCTGTAGTCCTAGGTATTTGAGAGGTAGAGGCAGGAGGTTTTTGAACCCAGGAGTTTAAGGTTGCTGTGAGCTAGGCTAATGCCATGGCACTCTATCCTGGGGTAGCAGAGTAAGACTCTTTCTAAAAGAAAAAAAAAAGGATTAAATGCTTTTCTGAAGGGAGAGAAAGCATCCCTGAAGAGGAGAGGTCAGGGTGGCTAGTATTGAGCAGAACTGACAAAAACATTGCAAAAATTCATCAAATTGTGTACCAAAATGGATGGCAGACTGCAATAAGTTCCAGGCTAGCTCAACATCAATAAAGAAAAAATCTGGAAAATCTTAACTTGGCCAACAACTCATGGCTCTTACATCACAACAATGTACCAGCTCACACAGTACTGTCTGTGAGGGACGTTTTATCCAGCAAACAAAGAATTGTAATGGAACACCCTTCTTACTCATCTAATGTGGCCCCAATGACTTTTTTCTTTATCTAAAAATAAAAGAAATATTGAAAGGGGGTACATTTGATGTCATTCATGGCATCAAGGGTAATATGATAACCATTTCAGAAAATGAGTTCCAAATTTGCTTGAACTAGGTATTGGTGTTGGTGTATAGTTTTTCAAGAGGAACATGTCAAAGGTGACCATAGTGATATTCAGGTATGTAGCACTTTCTCCAGGACGAGTTTGCAAACTTAATTGTCAACTATATTTTATATATATGTGTGTGTGTGTGTGTGTGTGTGTGTAAAATTGGGAAAAAGCAAAGTTTAGTATTTTTTAATTAAAACTTGTCTAGAGAGTAAATAGTTTCAGCTATGTTTTTAACCAATATTCAAATACATTACTTGATCTGATTTAGGGTTACAAAAATCCTTGATGGGGAAAAAAAAGTCCTGATTTATCTAGTCATGTCTTATCATCCCTATGAAATATAGAAGACTACTGAAAAGAAACATTGTGATATTTATTGAGAAATGTTAGCCATCAAAATTTTCATCTATTTCATTCTCAATTTATTCCTATGTTGAAAGAGGAAAGAAAAACAGCACTCTGGACATTTCATGATTGTGGTCCCACGGAAGAGAGAGCATAACATAATTTTAATCTTCACGAGAAAGACTGAGAAAACATTTATAATAGATATTTATGTTATTGTTCTTTTACTTATTCATTCACTAAATAAATATTGCATTCTGAACACTAGAGTTGGAAATATGATGCCACATAAAATAAACAAGCTATCTTCATGAAGTTTACATTTAAGTGGCAGAGACAAACAATAAGCAAATGTCAAAAAATATGAATATCATGTTAGTCATTAGTTTGGAGAAGAAACATAAAGGTAATAAAAGTGGGTGAAATTACATTTAAGCTGGCACCTGAAGTGGAGGAGATATATATGCACATATTTAGGGAATGCAAATAATAATTGTTTAAAAATTACTGTCTATGTTAGACCTCCCATTTGATCCTGCAATCTTATTACTAGACCTCTGCCCAGAAGAAAAAACTCCTTTTATCATAAGGACATTTGCACTAGACTGTTTGTCACAGCTCAAGTTACAATTGCCAAAACATGGAAACAGACTAAATGCCCACCAACCCAGGAATGTATTAACAAGCTGTGGTATATGTACACCATGGAATACTGTTCAGCCATTTAAGAAGTTGGAGACTTTATATCTTTTCTATGGATGGAGGTAGAACGTATTCTTCTTAGTAAAGCATCACGAGAATGGAGAAGCAAGAATACAATGTACTCAATTCTACTATGAAGGCAATAGATGATCTAAGACAAGGCAGGTGCATAGGGGAACTGGAGATGGAGGAGAGGGGAGGCGGAGGGGATGGTGGATTATAGTGTATTGTACACCTCTTGGGGGTGGGACGCAATTACAAGAGGGACTTTATCGAACAACTTTAGTCAGTGTAACCTAATTCTTTGTGCCCTCAATGAATCCCAAACAATAATAATAAAAAAAAAAGGATGGAAGTCAGGGAAGGGATGTCAGCATACAAAGGATATATTATTAAACTATTTACCATTGTATAAACTTGAGCTTAATCTAGCTGGGAACTTAGGAAGCCAGCATCCACCCAACGGGCTAAGAACCAGAGAATTAAACACCATCCACAACAATCAAGTTTAGAACAGTTCCCAGAGTGAGGAAGAGACATTCTTTCGCAGGACAGGAGAAAGCACACAGACAAAAGACACACTGATGCTCGCAGTGAAGGTAGCTATGCTAAGTGATAAGGCCCAAAGGTGTGTAAGGGAGACCCTGACAACACTGCTACAATATGCATAAAAATATGAGCATATACAGGGTGGCCATAAAGTTCATGTGTAATTTAAAATAGTGTAAAATTTATTCCTGCTCTGTTTTAAAAAAAATTACTGTCAAATTGTAACACTCACTTCCAAAAGTTATATTCAGATAGACAGTTAGAAAGAGATAAAGGTATCCAGCAAATTTCTTAATAGAAATTTCACATTTCAGATAGTATTAAAATCTAACATATACCAAATGGCATTTCATTCATGAATGTTTATATCATAATATTACATATAAATTCTTCCTCTTCTTTTAAATCTTGTATCCATTTATCCTTCATATGATTCCTTCATCAAATAAATGTACTATACAAACCTAGAGGCATGGTTTTTCTGTAGTTTTTAGGCATTTTCACAAGCAAATTATATTGACTTATAGTGGCATGCTACGCTAATAGAACAAACTAGGAAATCTCAGTGGTTTAACACAATGGAGATGTGTTTCATACATTTGGTAAGCCTTCTTGAATCTTCTGGTCAACCATACATAAAGCAGCAATTCAGCAATCACGCTGAGGGAGGCCTCTCCATACATCAGCTGTACTGTCTTGAATTTATGACGTCTTATGCTTGCTTATCAGGAAAAAGTACAATCAGTCCTGACTCCATATCACTGAATGTAGCTATGCTTATGGACAGAAGGATACACAACTGTAAGAAAAAAACCAGATGAAGTTTACACCAATATAGATTTGTTATTTTGAGGTAAGGAACAGAAAAGATAATATTGGATCCATTTTACAGCTTAAGATAATAAATAGTAATAAAAGATGTTTTACTGTGTACAGGAGTAATTGTCAGAATTGTTCAAATTGTTCACTTACACTTAATTTCTCTTAATGCATATAAAATTTAGTAGATGTCCCTGAATCATGTGCTGTAGTACAATTTCACTGTGAAAGGGGAAGCATGATGAAAACTAAACAAGATGATGGAAAGATGAACAACCTCTATATAAACTTATTAAAATTTCTATGATGTGCATTACGGAAATGACAAGAATGAGAGAGTGTCTTGATTACATGCCGTCCTCGGTTACAAGTGAGATGGATTTTATAGATTCATTCTTAAGTTGAATTTGTATGTAGGTTGGAACAGGCATATTTACCTATTACCTGTAATGACCTCTTTTTGTAAGTGCAAGCTGTATGTATATCGTATGTTTATAACACAAAGATTATCTTTATTTAATAATTTAATAGCTTCGCAATAAAATGTAGTAATACTCCTCCTACGTACTTAGTAGTGACTTTCCTTTTTTAGATGAAAATCCTCCTGCCTGTGTAACTCAGCATGTATTCTCTTTGAAAATTTAATATGTAATACATATAACTCCTTACTTTCACTAATAGATACTCCTACTGCTAGCCCTTCTCCTCAAATCTAGATTCTGCTTCTCCTATTCCTCTCCATTAACAGCAATATAGTTTGAGAGATAGAGTGAACAATATTTGATAGCACAGCAAAGTGACTATAATCAACAATAAGTTAGAGTATACTTTAAAATAACAAAGAGTTGAATTGGGATTTTCCTAACACAAAGAATGATAAATGCCTGAGGTGGTGGATACACTAATTACCCTGATTCAATTAATACATATTGCATATTTGTATCAAAACATCATTACCTTATACACATATAACTATCATGTGCTCATAACAATTGAAAATCAATATTTTGTTAAAGGGCCTTCCTTGGGAGCCATTGCGTAAAGACTCATGCCTGCCTTCTGAGTTGTCAACCATAGTTCCTGCTACGTTTCCCCTTTTGCCTTGCAGTCTTCACACCCAACTTCCCACTGCCACTGATTTTGAAAACATTTCTTGGATTTGATACAAAACTAGATCCTTCTGCCATGGACTTAAAACCAACTCACTCTTTGTAAGTTTTAAGGAGGTTTCTCATTTCTGGAATTCATTCCAACTCATTTCTCTGTTAGTTTAAGTCTTTGCCTTTATATTGACCATCTTAAAGCTTCTTCCTTTGGTAATTAGAAATCTTAGCCAGTGTCATGCTTCAGGTGTCCACGACACTTATATCTCCACTTTTTCTAATTACAGATTAATCTGTATGTTTAAAATATTATTCTATTACTGTAAAAATGGTCTATGATTTTGCTTGTACTTTTTAAAAAAGGCACCTGTAGTTTCTTTCAAATTATCATTAGTTTGATAAAATTAATAGAGTGACACATTTTAACACAAAGATTAGCCAGTGAAGTCTTTCTACCTTTTTCTCTCACCTTTATTTAATTTCATATTGAGTAATACTTTTTGTTTTCGCCTCCTCTGTACTTAATGTTAACGTCATTACAAAGTCATTTGTATCTTTTCACTAATGTCATCTCCATAGAATCTTCATGAGATAGGTACTTTGTATAGTTGTGCCCTTAGTTCACATAAAGCGGAGTCTTGGATTTTATTTTCCTCAGTAGTGCACACCCTTCGAGTGGCAGAACTGAGAGCTGATACTAAATCCATTCCTTCCTTTAGTTTTCTATTGGATTTTGATTTTATAACACATTTGAATTCAGTATCTTAAAAATTCAATGAATATATGAATTCATATTGAAGAAAGCAGAGTCTGATAACTTAATGGGAAACCAACTATTATCACATAACTTCCAAATGTGAGTTAGGGTATTTCTCGCTTAAAACATTACTACTTAGACACCAGTTTGTTTACAGAAGTCATGGAGCCCGAGAGCACACGTAACATCCCCACGATCACACAGGAATAAATAGTAAATGTGAAATCTGAAATTAGCTCAACTGGCTGAAATTATCCTGGTCTTTCTGCTTTTCCTTTACTCTTCTATATTTAGCTCAATTTGTTACAAAAACAAAAGAACAAACAAACAAAAAGACAAAAAAAAAGCTTAACTTTTATAAAAAAGGTAAAATTCTTCTTATTAAAAATATATTTCAAGATATCTTATGCATTATAAATCTATCTTCTAGATTTAGCTAGCTTTATCACATTTGAATTTGTTTTTTACTTCTTTGACAGAATATACTAACAATTAGGCTATCTTTTAGAATACAGTCAATTATTTAAATACAGTTTTAATAAAGAGAGTTCATGTTGTCCATATTTTTTTCAAAAAATACCATACAATCCACTACAATATTATATTATTTCATTTATTCCAAAGGGTTTTGAGAATTCGATATTCAACAAGTGCTGTAATTAGCTCTAAAGTTGCAACTACTGGCTCTAAAGTCACAATCATTTCAGCCGTATGTGTCCTATGTTGCCAAGGGCAGAGGGAGTGGTGACATTGAAGGGTGATAATGAATAGAATAGAATAGCAGAATCACAGGCAGGGCAGTCTACCCAGATAGGGAGGATGGGTGGGGATTGATTGAGATAACAGTACTAGGTTTACAGGAAGATGGTGTGGTGAACAGATATCAAAGCATCATTTAGATATTCATCTAAGTAGAATAGGGTACATTATTACTAAAGGAAAACAGACATACTTAAAGTATTTTTTATCTCATCAACTTCACTGTGTTTTTCTATTTATCTAAAACAAATCCATTATATTTTAAAATAGATTAAGCTCTTTTTAAGTTTTTTCTTAGATTCATTGAGACCATTACTATTTAAATGGCATTATACTCCTTACTAATATTAATTTAAAAAGTTAATGTGTATACAATGTTTGACAATTAAGTTTGTGAACATGCCACCACGTGTTTATATTGGCAGCTTGGTAAGATTTCATAACCTTGGTATATCAGTGTCTCACAGCTGTGTGCCTGTCAGTGTGTGGCAGTGTCTTACTGAGTGATGTTCATTATTATTGATGGGTGTTCCTGTGTGCTGTTGCAAAATGTCAGAGCTTGAATTATAGAAATGAACAAACATTTGATTTTTTGTTAAAGTTTGGAAGAGTGAAAGTGAAATCGAGGACATGTTATTCCAAGTTTATGGGTATAATGCCAAGAAGAAATGGCATTGTACAAATGGATTAGACATTTTTCTGAGGAGAAAGTGTCACTGATGAAGAGAGGTGAGGGTGACTAGTAATGAGCATAACTGACAAGAACATTGCAAAAATTTATCAAATTGTGTAGCAGAATGGATGGCAGACTGTGAGAAACATATAGACAAAGTAAACATTGATAGAGACAAAGGAAAACCTTCACTAAGAATCTTGGCTGACAACTCATGGCTTTTGCATCACAACAATGCACCAGCTCACACAACTCTATCTGTGTGGGAGTTTCTAGCCCTTCTCACTGGATGTAGTCTGCAATGACTTTTTTCACTACTTGAAGATAAAAGAAATATTGAAAGGAGGACATTTTGGTGACATTCATGGCATAAAGGGTAATGCAATAACAGTTCTGACAGCCATTTCAGAACAAGAGTTCCAAAATTGCTTTTAAGAGTGGACTAGTCACTGGCATAAGTGCACAGCTTCCCAGGGGGAATACTTTGAAGGTGACTGTAGTAATTGTCAGCAATGTGATATGTAGCCCTTTCCCCAGGATAATTTTGCGAACTTTATTGTGAGACCTCTTGTATACATGAATGCAATTTTTCTAACTTCTGATGTTAAAGAGTCACTATATCTTTATGAAATTATTTTTTTAGAAAGTCAACATTTTATTTTCTCCCCATTTAAGAGTATATCTATGAAGGAAAAAGAAGAAAATATTTATTTATTGTTCTTTATAGTAAGATGCTGTGTCTTGAGTACATTTTCTTTGGCATTACTTTTCTTTTGGAAGGATTGTTTGGGAGTTCATAATTTGACAGTTTTTTTTTCCCCAAAAAATATGGGATTTCTCTAAATTCATCACTTTACTTCTATTAGAAGAATGAACAGAGAACACAGTTAAGAAGCTCAGATCCTTGCAATGTGCAATTTTTAGCATTATTTAGTGAGAAAATATCAATTAAAATTAAATAATTTTGATATTATAGCATTGTGTATTCTGGAACAATATTTTAATTACAATACCTATAGTTATTTCTTTCAATATTTGAGATACTGTATGTAGGTATACATGTGTGGGTGGGTGCATTTATGTGTCTTTAAACAACGTAAAGGATGGATGGGGCTATTGAAGATTTAAATTTTGCTAAGCTAATAAGAATCTTTACATCAGCGCAAGAGTCTACCTGGTTTACTACTTACCTTGTTTTAATTTCACTAAAATCAAGTAAGTTTGTTTCTATTTTAGTTTTAACGCTTGCAAACATTCACTTTGGAATGGCTTTAATTAGACTGTGTAACCCTTTATTAGCCAAGAGAGACTGTCTTTTTGCATTTCCTTTTGGCAATATCCATTTCTTATTTTCTTGCCTAGTCATTTAGAGCATTCTGCATTTCAGCCAATCTTATTTAATAAATCTGCTATAAATTTTTCATTACTATAAATCAAATGAATATTTAACTATTACATACACACACAATTGTACCAACCTATAATACATATATTTAATAAAAGAGCATCTATTTATGTGTTGATAAATTAGAAGCGAGCACCTCAGTTGAAAAAAATGTTCTTTGAAAGTGTTTACATTTGGAACTTCTTCCTATATAACATAAAGATTAGCCTTTAAAGGAGAAACTTCTAATCAACATCAATATATCCTTGTCTACCGTTTTTAAATTGCAGAATAACATACATCAGAGCAAGTTTTAGGAATGAAATGACACTAGGATCTGGCTTATGGTTTCTTCGTTCCTCTCATCCATTTCCATCACAATGCTAGCTAAACCAAGCAGTTTAAGAATACAGAGGATCATTCACAAATTGTGGCAGGTATTCAACCTGCAAATTTCAGAGCTGTCAAGGTTGAGTGTTTCAATCAATTCTGACATCTCTTGGCATTTCCTTTCATATTCTAGCTTCTATAAATAATATCCTTTCTTAGGTGCCATTTTAGGTTCACAGGCTTGTTTCTCCTCCTAACATGAAGAAAGGTTGTGTTTTATCTCTTAGCATATCTTTTCTTTTCTATCTTTTCTAAAAGAAGTTATAAGTTACATATTAAATGAACTACCTGATCCTGAAATACTGTATTGGAAAGAAATGTACTGCTAGATGACGCACTAATGAGAACATAAGAACATATTATTTAGTACCTGTACTAAGATATTTTATTAAGATTTTAAAATATTTTCCAAACTTAACAGTAGAATCTTCAGTAAAGTAACTTGCCTGCTATTTCAAAGAAATGCTTTCTGAAGATTCTCAATGATTTCGCTTATATATAAATTTCCAGGAACAATAATTTATATACATATGTAATTACCCTTTTTTGTTAACCAAATAAGTCTATTTTAAACAAAGTAATTCCATCTAGAATCAACCTCTGAATTTATTTAATTTTATACTATAACAAAGGCCTCCTTATAACATGCTTTTGCTGTAAAAATGTCGCCTACAGAAGATCCTAAAGGGAAACCTGAAGAACAATTTTAAGTATTTTTCAAGTTTACCACATTCTTTCAATCACCACCTTGATTCAGTGTGCTGTCTTAAGTAGAAATTAAATAAGACAACTTAAAATGGGTCAGGCCCATTTTAAGTTAGTGTGTTTAAAATCAGAGTAAGAATATTTAAATATTAGTAAGATATTTAACTATTTAATTAGTTAAATTAATAATAGTTAATATTAATAATTAATAATTATTAAAAATTAATAATAGTTAATTATTTAACTATTTAAATATTAGTAAGATATTTAAACTGATTTAAAATGAGTCTCAATTGATAAATGGGTCAGACCCATTTTAAGTTAGTGTGTTTGAGCCAGAAAAATTTAGTAGTCTTTTATTGAGGGTTCTTGAGACTAAATACTAATCCAGAAATATTATAACTTTTTTTCCAGAATCATTGAAAGCCTTACTTGTACAGCTATATAAATGAATACAAAGCTACTCAATAGCAATACTGAATAGCCTCCGTATAGCCCCATTTTCATGCCAAGGAACTCTGAAACTTCACACGTGGTACTCAAAGGGCTCAGATTCTTTTGTGCCCAGGGAAATAAATAAGGAATTCCACTGATGTGTGAGTGGCATTTTCATAATCTGGAAGAAAAAATTGTAGGTGACTGGATACATTTCTGTCAGTGATTTATTATAATTTTTGAAATTTTTTTAAAACAGTAAAGTCACAAACTAATCAATCTTCCATACATTCGATTATAGGTTTGCTTATTCTCCATATTTACTTGTCAAGTAGATATAATTAATATATTTATATAGTACATGTTACTAGGAAAAACAAGTATCTAGTTCCCTTCTCTTTCCTGGGCAAACTTTCCAGCATACTTGAAGTCACTGGGCCATCATGATACAAATTCTTGGCAATGGATTGTGAGTGAAAATTGAAGGAGTCTTCTTAGGATCTAGGCAATAAAAAGTGACTCTCCAGTTCACTAGTCTGTTACCATGCTCTTTAGTCCACTTGTTGAAATGAAGGGACCACAGGATAGTCACCAAATGGATCATTCAACTGTGAATCATCAGGAGCAGAGCAGATTGTGAGCAAAAAGGAAAACTTCATTGTGTTAAACATGCTGCATAAAATACTCAATCCTGATCAATACATTCATGGTAGGAAAAGGTTATGTGTTTAGGTGTAAGTTGTGTTTGCTCAAAAACTCTAGATATTTAAACTGATTTAAAATGAGTCTCAATTGATAAGGAGTAATTAATTTTTAATGCACTAGTGGCTGGTAGATTTCTTCAGTATATTCTTACTCTGATTTTAAACACACCACAAATCACATCAATATTCAGGCTGAAAATGAGAATTTTTTCTGTCATAGAAATATAGTCACCATATATTTGTATGAAATACATATACAATATAACTTTTTAAATAGCCAGGTCCATACATTATTTATATTTTGGTTTGGAGGGGTTATACTAAATATATATTTGTCTTGTCTTCTATTTCTTTTTAAAATTTCAACTCAAATACTCTTTTTCTCTCCGAAATATTCCTAATTGCATTGTCTGTTGCTTGTATATTTTTACATGTGCCACAAGGTGGAGATTTTGTGGTTTTGCTTTGCATTATAGCCATTGTTATAACTCTTTCCCCATTGCCCTGTAAACTCTGTATGAACAAAACTGTTGCAGCATGCCAGCCAAAACGTTCATTGATTGGGTGAGCACCTGCTTTGATTACCAGTGCTCATGATGTTCTAAGCACTTTTATTATGTATTATATTTATCTTGGAATTTCTGCAAGGCTTGAAAACATGAATTGTACTAATACTTACTCTTGGTACTAAAATTAGTTTTCTTCAGCTTAAACAAACTAATAAAATTTCTATGTGGAGATATGGGAATGAGGATAATTGATGTTAGTTAACTGTTTCCAAAGAATGTAAGACTCAGTTCATTTGGAGAATTATGAGGTTACTGCTTAGTCATAACTCTCTCTCTCAGTCAAGAACTGTAATAAAAAGTAACAAAGGTGACACAGAGAAAATTCTACTTTTAGCATTAATAATAATGATACTAAACAAAGGAAAAATATTTCCTTGTGGTTTTGGTGCTACCTTCATGACCTCAACTATTTTGACAATATCCCTGTTAACTAATCTAGTAATTTAAATAATTCAGTGTTCAAGGAATAGAGTAAGATTATTTGGCCTAAACATTTAAGAAAATCAATTATCTGCTAAGACACCATCTTTCTTTCCCATTAAAGGAATATTTGTGTTACAATACCATAATGTTACAATGTCACAGGGGCTAATAACCTGAAAAGCTTAAAAAGGATGATTGGTAGCTAGCTAACCACCAATTGGTGATTTAAAAATTTTAAAATAAATTTTCTTTCTTGCAACAGATTGGAAGGAATTCATACTCTTAATATACAAATGGATAATGTTATTTTAACTGTTCAAAATAAACCAAAACATATACTGATCTGTTTTTTTAAGTTATCTTTTACTTTTATTTATAAATATTAGTTTTCTATTTTTTGAGACTTTGGAAAAAAATAATAAGAAGTTAACTGATGACTCCATACTGAACCTCAGAGTCAAAGCATTCTATAATAGACATACTCTTATCTGACAATGTGAATGTTACTTTCTTTGCATTATTATTATTGTTACTTAATATTTTGATGTAGCAATCATCTGATTTCTTTTCTGAAACATTTACCTTCGTTCATTCTTTACAAGGTTTTTGTTTCTAGTTTTTATCTTAAACATTGTCATTATTATTAAATTTTAAGGCTTTTTAATTCTGTGAGGGCAAAAAGTGGAAATCTAACAAACACATGTATATGTAAAAAAATAAAAATAAAAATAAACCGAAACATATACTTCAACATATAATTTTTAAATAGATTTTATTTAGAGAAATTTTAGATTTGCAGAAAAACTAAGCAGAAAGTACAGAGAATTACGATGGACCCTATATCCCTACATGTACACAACTATCCCACTATTAATACCTTGCACTAGAGTGGTAAATTTGTTACAATCACTGACCCATGGAGACATCATCATTACCCACACTTCATAGTTTTCATCAGGTTCATTCTTCCTATTATATTTTCTATGGGTATTCCCTTGCCCCTTAGGCCATTGATTTTTCACTCTCCCCATAGTTTGGCTTTTCCTGCATGTCTAGCTGAACTCATATAATATGCAACCATTTTCAGATTGGCCTTCTTCATTTACCAATAGACACTGAAGTTTCCTCCTTGACAATTATAAATACATGGCTATAAAAATCTGTGTGCAGGTTTCAGATGGATATGACTTTTAGATTTCTGTCGATAAATTCCACAGAAGATAATTGCTATTTAGTATGGTCCTAGTACATCTAGTTTTGTAAGAACTAATAAACTGGCTTCCAAGGTGCTATACTATCTCCCATTCCCACCAGCAGTGAATGAGAGTTCCAGTTGCTCCATATCTAGGGCTTGCGTGTTGTCAGTGTTCTGCATTTCAGCCATTTCATTAGCTGTGTAGTGGGATTGGTCTTGATTCAGTTTTTGTGCATGTGGATGTTCAGTTGTTCCAGCACCATTTGTTGAACAGCTGATCTCTGCTGGATAATCTCTTTCTTTCTTTCTCTCTCTCACACCCACACACACACATATGAATGATGGGCAGATTGGCATCACTATACATTCATTGAACCCAACCTTACAGGGACCTTCAACACTGCCCAGCACTAGTACTGTATATTCTGATTGACTTGCTTTCCCAGGCTCCACAAGCAGCATTTCAAACATTCTTGCCTTTGTAAAAGATTGATTTTTCACAGTTCCTATTAGAAGCACTCAATTATGTCTTCTTAAAGATATTTTTAAAAATGTTACCAATGAGTCCCTTCTTAAAATAAAAAGGAAAGAAAGAAAAATCACTTAGGAAAAGGAATCAAACACTGTCTGGTGTTCCTACTGTATTCTAAAAGGATTTGCATTTAAGATATGCCTATTTGGGAGCAGAAAGAATTAACATTAAGTATTCGAAGTGTGACTATTCAGATAAAACAACTCTGTCCATAACTTTGTGTGCATACCAGGGTAAAGTTAATTGGCTTTGATCTGTAAAATATTTCATTCTTTTACTTTAATGGTTTAGGAGAAAAAAAGCTAACAGCCATGAAAGCTTAATGAGATTTGTTGGTATGTGGCTACCAAACAATTGGGATGTTAAAATCTTCAAAATATTTGTTCTTCTTTTGAAAGAGATTTAGAAAAATTCATGCTCTTTATATTTAATTTGGTGTATTGTTATAGATCAGAACAGCTTTTGTTCTCTCCACTTTAACGTTGTCAGGGTTAAAGATGTTTACCAATTTCTTTTAATTTAATTTATTTTTTTCTAATTTCAAGACCAGTTTCCCAATAGGTCTACACTGAGAGGTGATTGCTTTGTTTTCCCCTTCGAATTTATTTATTTACTTATTTATGTTAAGTTGACAGGTAAAAATCCTACATTTATTATGTGCAATGTAATGTTTTGAAGTATATACACATTATGAAGTAGTTAAGTCTAGATATTTAAAATACAAATTAAAATAAATAATTAACTCATAACCTAAAGAATTATAAAATTCAATATAAGCAACTTGGTAAAAAATCAGTCACAATAATTAAAAAGGCATTATTTGTAATATAGTGATCTTAGAGTTATACTTACTTTAGTTTCTGAGTTAGGCTAATTGCTGAGGGCACACTGATGTGAATACATAAGCAATTTTTCAGACAGGAGTTCTCTTTGCTTCCCTCTGCTATCTGTGAAGATAATTTATCCGTATCACATCAAATGAAATTAGGCTGAGGCAGGTGGATTGCCTGAGCTCGCAGGTTTGAGACCAGCCTGAGCCAGAGCAAGATTTCATCTCTAAAAATAGCTGCGCATTGTAGCAGGTGGCTGTAGTCCCAGCTACTCAGGAGGCTAAGACAAGAGAATGGCTTAAGCCCAAGAGTTGGAGGTTCCTGTGAGCTATATTGTCACGGCCCTCTACCAAGGGTGACAAAGTGAGATGGTGTCTCAAAAATAAATAAATAAATAATACATTTCCTCACATAGTTATTTTTGTAGTGAGATATTTAACATCTATTTATTAGCATTTTTCGTGAATATAACATATTATTATTTACTATAGTTACCATGCTGCACAATAGAGCTCTTATACTTCTTCCTCTTATCTGAGTGCAACTTTGTATCTTTAACCAATATCTCCCTAATCCCTATCACAACAATCACCATCCTCCACTAACCATTAGTCTGCTCTCCTTCTGTGAGATCAACTTTTTAGATTCCTATATGAGTAAGAGCTTACAGGACTTGTTTTTCTGTCTGGTTGATTTCATTTAACCTAATGTTCTTCTTGTTTATTCATGTTGCAGTAAACGGCAGGTTTTCCTTCTGTCAAAAGGTGAATAGCATTCCACTGTGTCTATCTGAAGGCATACTTCAGAGATATTGCTGGTTCAGTTTCACATTACTGCAATAAAGTGAATGTGTTACCAGAGCAAGTGACATGAAATATTCTGTTTCTCAGCACATAAAATTTTTGTTTAAATGAAACTATAGTCTATTAAGTGTGCAACAGCATTATGTCTAAAAGAGCAATGTGCACACTTAAATAATAACTTATTGCTAAAAAATGATAATTATTATAAAAGTGTTCCCCTCTGTCCACACCTGGGCCAGCATCTGCAGCTTTGGGACTTTCTGATGTGGGCCATGCTCACTAGGGGTATGTGATGGGTTTGATTGCATTGTAATGGTGGTTTTGATTTGCATTTCTCCCATGATTAGGGATGATGAGCATTTTTTCCATGTTTGTTAGCCATTTGTTTGTATTACTCAGAGAAGGTTCTATTCATGTCTCTTGCCCAGTGACACATGAGATTGTTTGATATTTCTTTGTTGATAAGTTTGAGTTCTCTGTAGATCTTATGTATTGACCCTTTGTCAGATTCAAAACGTGCAACTATCTTTACCCATTCTGAAGGTTGTCTACATGCTTTCATTGTTGTGTCCTTAGCTGGCAGAAGCTTTTCAGCTTAATTAAGTCTTGTTTGTTTCTTGGGACTGCAAACTATTACAGCCTCTTTGGAAAGCAGTGTGGAGAATCTTCAAACATCTTAAAATAGCTCTTCCATTTAATCTTGGAATCCCATTACTAGGCATCTACCTAGAAGGAAAAACAGCATTTTATCATAAGGACATTTGCCCTAGCTTGTTTATCACAGTTCAGTTTACAATCGCCAAGATGTGGAAACAACCTAAATGCTCATCAACCTAGGAATGGATTAACAAACTGTGGTATATGTATACCATGGAAAAACTATTGAGCCGTAAAACAGATGGAGACTTTACATCCTTTTTGTTGACTCAGATGGAATTGAAACACATTTTTCTTTGTAAAGTATCACAAGAATGGAAAAACAAATATCCAAGGAACTCAATAGTAATATGAAACCAGTAGATGAACTAATACACACCCATACAAGAGAAAAACTCAATTTAATTTAAGATAGGGGCAGTGGGAAGGAGAAAGGTGGAGAGAAGAGGAGGGAGGGAGATTGGTGCGCTTCCATTTAATGGGCTCAATGTAAAGGTATATGGCATACCTCCAGGGTGTGGGACATAACTGCAATAGGCACTTTGTTGAACAAATGCGAATAACCTAATTGTGCCCTCACATTAACATGAAATTTTAAAAAAATGTTAATTATTACCTGAACCTTTAGCAAGTCATAATCTTTTTGCTGGTAGAAAGTTTTGCCTGGATATATTGATGGCTGCTGACCAGTTGGGGTAGTTGTTGGAAGTTGGAGCAACGATGACAATTTTTAAAAATAAGAAATAAGTTACCAACTGCATTATCCATCAATAAGAGATCAGCCTTTCCTTTGCAACTTTATAGCCAGGCATTGGCTTTCCTTCCGAGTTATAAACGTTCTAGGTGGTGGCATCTTCTTCCAATAGAAGGCTATTTTGTCTACATCTGTTGTTTGGTATCACTACCTTCATCAGTTATCTCTGCCAGATCTTCTGGATAATTTGTTTTAGCTTCTACATCAGCATTTGGTGTTTTACCTTGCACTTTTACCTTCCAGAGAAGGTTTGATTTCAATCAAGACCATTAAAAGTTTCTTCATATCAAAAATAAAACTGCTTTACTTTCTTATTTTTATATGTTCACTGGTATAACCATTTTAATTTCCTTCAAGAACTTTCCTTTGCATTCGCAATTTGGCTAAGTGTTTTCTGAAATAGGCCAAGCTTTAAGCCTATGTTAGTTTTTGACATGCCTTCCTCACTAAGCTTAATTACTTCTAGCTTTTGCTTTAAAGTGAGAGACCTGCAACTTCCTTTCACCTGAGCACTAAGAGGCTATCATAGAGTTATTAATTGGCATATTGTTGTATTTCAGGGAAGAGGAAGGTGTGAGAAGAGGGAGAGAAATGGGCAACTGCTGGTCAGTGGAGTCAGAACACACACCATGTTGATCAATGAAATTCACTGTCTTATATGGGTGAGATCTCTAGAATTCTAAAATGATCATAATAGTAATATCAAACATCACTGATCATAGATCCTGATAACAGGTATAGTAACAATAAAAAGTTTGAAATAGGATGGGTAGAGCAAGATGGCAGCTGAGTAACAGCTTCCCTGCAACTGGGCATGGTGAGTCTGGGGAGATAAGACTCCAGGCATCTCTGGCTAGTGGGATCTGCCTATAATCATCCCTTTGAGGATACAGGGAGTCAGTAAGGGACTTCTGGACCCCAAGAGGAGGACAAAAACTGGAAAACTGGCAAGTGGTTGCATGTGTTAGATCATCCTAATCCCACTGGCAGCTGTAAGCACAAGCAGCAGTGAGATTGCAAACTGGAAAGGCCTTACCTGTGAACTGTTTTGGTGTTTTTGGACTTGGCACTCAGTTGAACTGCCTTGGGGAGAGCTTGAGCAGGAGTGCGGAGAACTTTGGGCATTGTTTAGGGCCCCAGACTAGGCCGCTGAGCCAGACGGAGCTCATAGTGTTTGGCTGTGGGCTGCAGGGAGCCATTGTGAGAGAACTGCCCCAGCAAGCTCTGCCCTTAAGGTCCCAGAGCAAGGATCGGGTGGAGGCTAGTAACCTAGTGACTAAACAGCCTAAAGGCAAGGACTGAGCTGTCATACAGCCTTAACCCTCAGGGGCAGAGTGAGACTGCTTTTGGCACACTGGAGCCTTGGGCTGTTGCCCTGGGTAGAGTGCTGTGGTGTCACAGCTCATAGCAGCATCAAACTCCTGGGCTTGGCGTCGCCTGGACCTCCATAAGAGCTGTGCCACAACCCCTGACCCGTGACCTGAACCTGCTGGGCCTACACATGCCCTGACCAGTAACTGTGGGAGCCGCGCAACCCCATGTCCTCCCTCCTGTACCCTCCCTTCCATCACACCGGCCTGCTCATCTGGCCAGGAACTCTGGTGGCAATGTGCCCTCCAGAGCCCTCCCTCCCTCTGTGCAGAGTCCTTCTCCTGGACAGAGACTGCTGGAGCCTTGGGCTCTCTGTGTCAAAGTCACTGGGTGCCAGGCAACCCCAGAATTGTGTGCACCACCTCCTGCCCTGTTGCTGAATCTGGGTGTGTCACACTCCGGAGCTGCTTCCACAACCAGAACTCCCTGGCTGGGGCAGCCCCAGAGGAACTACACAGGGTCACTCCCTACAAAGATCCAGCAAAAATAGAGTGATCCCACTGGGGTCTAATCTTGGAGAGACACCTCCCCAACTCTGAGGATGGCCAGAAAACCATGAAAAACAATCATGAAGCGAAATCAACAGAAAAACTCTGGCAATATGAATAATCAGAGTAGATCAACTCCCCCAAGGATCAATGGGGAAGACACAGCACAAGATCCCATGCACAAACAAATAGCTGAGATGTCAGAAATTGAATTCAGGATCTGGATAGCAAATACGATTGAATCAGAATTCCAAGCAGTAACACAAGAGATATCTCAAGAATTCAATGAATTCAAAGACCAAATGACCAAAGATTTTGACACATTGAGAGAAGTTGCAGCCCTCAAACATCTGAGAAAAACAGTAGAATCCCTCAGTGACAGAATGAAGCAAGCAGAAGAAAGGACTTCTGACATTGAAGACAAAGCTTTTGAACTCTCCCAAACTCTCAAAGAGAAAGAGAAATGGAGGGCAAAAACAGATCACTCTCTCAGAGAGCTCTGGGATAATCAGAAGAAAACCAATATTTGTCCTATAGGGATCCCCAAAAGTGATGAAATGGCTTCACAAGGCACAGAGTCTCTTCTCCATGAGATTATGAAGGAGAACTTTCCAGACATGCCAAGAGATTCTGAAATTCAGATAGCAGACAGTTTCAGAACTCTAGCCCAACATAACCCAAATAAGACATCCCTGGACACATCATAATCAATTTCACTAAAGTTAATATGAAGGAGAAAATTCTGAAAGCAGCCAGATGAAAGAAAACCATCACCTACAAGGGGAAGAATATCAGAATAACTGCAGATCCCTCTGCTGAAACCTTTCAAGCTAGAAGATGATGGTCATCAACATTTAATCTTCTAAGACAAAATAACTTTCTTTCTTTTTTTGAGATAAGAACTCATTTATGAAAGAGAAATTAAATACTTCAATGACATTCACATGTTGAAGAAATTTGCCATAACTGAACCAGCTCCCCAGGATATTCTCAGACCTATCCTCCATAAAGACCAGCATAATCCTCCACCACAAAAGTAAACCCACCAAGAAAAAAAAAAATTATTAAATTATAGCTGTGTACATTAATGTGATCATGGGGCACCATACACTGGTTGTATAGACCGTTTTTCATCACACTAGTTAACATAGACTTCCTGGCATTTTCTTAGTTATTGTGTTAAGACATTTACATTCTACATTTACTATGTTTCACATGTACCCTTGTAAGATGCACAGCAGGTGTAATATCACCAATCACCCTCCCTCTGCCCGCCTCCCCCTCTCTCCCCTCCCTTTTCCCCTTCCCCCTATGCATAGGTTATAACTGGGTTATAGCTTTCATGTGAAAGCCATAAATTAGTTTCATAGTAGGGCTGAGTACATTGGGTACTTTTTCTTCCATTCTTCAGATACTTTACTAAGAAGAATATGTTCCAGCTCCATCCACGTAAACATGAAAGAGGTAAAGTCTCCATCTGTCTTTAATGCTGCATAATATTCCATGGTGTACATATAACACAATTTATTAATCCATTCGTGGATCTATGGGCACTTGGGCTTTTTCCATAACTTAGCAATTATGAATTGGGCTACAATAAACATTCTGGTACAAATACCTTTGTTATGATGTGATTTTTTGGTCTTCTGGGTATATGACTAGTAGAGGACTTATAGGATTGAATGGGAGATCTATTTTTCGATCGCTAAGTGTTCTCCAAACATCTTTCCAAAAGGAATGTATTAATTTGCATTCCCACCAGCAGTGTAGAAGTGTTCCCTTTCTCCACATCCACGCCAACATCTCTGGTCTTGGGATTTTGTGATATAGGCTAATCTTACTGGAGTTAGATGATATCTCAAAGTAGTTTTGATTTGCATTTCTCTGATGATTAAAGATGATGAGCATTTTTTCATATGTCTGTAGGCCATGCGCCTGTCTTCTTCACAGAAGTTTCTCTTCAAGTCCCTTGCCCAGACTGCGATGGGATTACTTGTTCTTTTTTTGCTAATACGTTTGAGTTCTGTGGATTCTTGTTATTAGACCTTTGTTGGAGACATAACCTGCAAAAATTTTCTACCATTCTCAGGGATGTTTGCTTGCTTACTTACTGTGTTCATGGCTGTACAGAAGCTTTTTAGTTTGATCAGGTCCCAGTAGTATATTTTTGATACTGCTTCAATTGCCTGGCATGTCCTCCTCATAGAATACTCACCCAGGCTGATTTTTTCAAAGGTTTGACCTGGACTCTCTTCTACTATTTTTATAGTTTCATGTCTTAAGTTTAAATATTTAATCCAGTGAGAGTCTATCTTAGTTAATGGTGAAAGGTGTAGGTCCAGTTTCAGTCTTCTACAGGTTGCCAGCAAGTTCACCCAGCACCATTTGATAAATAGGGAATCTTTTCCCCACTGAATGTTTTTAATTGGCTTGTCAAAGATCAAATAACAGTAAGTAGCTGGATTCATCTCTTGGTTCTCTATTCTGTTCCAGACATCTACTTCTCTGTTTTTGTGCCAGTACCATGCTGTTTTGATCACTATCAATTTGTAGTACAGTCTGAGATCTGTTAACATGATTCCTCTTGCTTTGTTTTTATTTCTGAGTAATGTCTTAGCTATTCGAGGTTTTTTCTGATTCCATATAAAACAAAGTATTATTTTTTCAAGATCTGTAAAGTATGAAAGTGGAGCTTTAATACGGATTGCATTAAAATTGTATATTGCTTTGGGTAGTATGAACATTTTAACAATGTTGATTCTTCCCAGCCATGAGCATGGTATGTTTTTCCCTTTATTAACATTTTCAGCTATTTCTTTTCTTAGAGTTTCATAGTTCTCTTTATAGAGATCTTTCACGTCCTTTGTTAGATAAACTCCCGAATATTTCATCTTCTTTGGCACTACTGTGAATGGAATAGAGTCTTTAACGGTATTTTCAGCTTGATTATTGCCACCCAGAAAATTTTGATCAAATTCCAACTCCCACAGTCGCAAAAGGATTAAAAATATCCACAGGGCTCTCAAAAGGCTTATCAATGTTCTCAATTAATGTGAATAGTTTAAATTGTCCTCTAAATTTAAGGCACAGGTTGGCTGACTGGATACAAAAACTCAAGCCAGATATCTGCTGCATACAATAATCGCATCTTACATTAAATGAGAAATATAGACTCAAGGTGAAGGAATGGTCATCTATACTCCAAGCAAACGGAAAGCAGAAAAAAGCAGGCATTGCAATCCTGTTTGCAGATGCAATAGGCTTTAAACCAACCAAAATAAGGAAGGATAAGGATGGACACTTCATATTGTTAAAGGTAATACTCAATATAATGAGATTTCAATTATTAATATTTATGCACCCAACCAGAATGCACCTCAATTTATAAGAGAAATCTAACAGACATGAGCAACATGATTTCCTACAGTTCCATAGGTAGTTGAAGATTTTAACACCCCTTTTGCAGTGCTGGATAGATCCTCCAAAAAGAAGCTAAGCAAAGAAATTTTAGACTTAAACTTAACCATTCAACATCTGGACTTAACAGATATCTACAGATTTTGATCCCAAAAAAACTGAATACACAATTTTCTCATCAGCCCATGGAACATACTTCAAAATTGACCACATCCTAGGCCTCAAATCTAACCTCAGAAAACTTAAAAAATATAAATTATTCCTTATATCTTCTCAGACCATCATGGAATAGAAGTTGAACTTAATAACAATAGGAACCCACATACCCATACAAAAACATAAAAGCTAAACAACCATATGCTGAATGATACATGGGTTACAGACCAGATTAAGAAGGAAATCATCAAACTTTGGAACAAAACAACAATCAAGACACGAATTATCAGAACCTTTCGGATACTGCAAAGGCAGTCCTAAGAGGAAATTTACAGCACTGCAAGCCTTCCTTAAAAAAATGGAAAGAGAGGAAGTTAATAACTTAATGGGACATCTCAAGTAACTGGCGAAGGAAGAGCACTTCAACCCCAAACCCAGCAGAAGAATAGAAATAACAAAAATCAGAGCAGAATTAAATGAAATTGAAAACAAAAGAATTATATGACAGATCAATAAATCCAAAAGCTGGTTTTTTGAAAAGATCAATAAAATAGATAAACCTTTGGCCAACCTAACCAGGAAAATAAAAGTAAAATTTCTAATTTCATCAATAAGAAATGGTAATGATGAAATAACAACAGACCCCTCAGAAATTCAAAAAATCCTAAATGAATACTACAAGAAACTCTACTCTCACAAATATGAAAATCTGAAAGAAATCGACCAATACCTGGAAGCACGCCACATACCAAGACTTAGCCAGAACAAAGTGGAAATGTTGAACAGGCCCATATCAAGTTCAGAAATAGCATCAACTATACAAAATCTCCCTAAAAAGAAAAGCCCAGGACCAGATGGCTTTACGTCAGAATTCTACCAAACATTTAAAGAAGAACTAGTAACTATACTACTAAACCTCTTCCAAAATATAGAAAAAGAAGGAATATTACCCAGCACATTCTACGAAGCAAACATCACCTTGATCCCCAAACCAGGGAAAGACCCAACAAGAAAAGAAAATTATAGACCAATATCACTAATGAATATTGATGCTAAAATACTCAATAAGACCCTAACAAACAGAATCCAACAACACATCAAAAAAATTATACACCATGACCAAGTGGGATTTATCCCAGGGTCTCAAGGCTGGTTCAATATACGTAAATCTATAAATGTAATTCAGCACATAAACAAACTTAAAAATAAGGACCATATGATTCTTTCAATCAATGCAGAAAAAGCTTTCAATAATATCCAGCATCCTTCATAATCAGAACACTTAAGAAAATTGGTATAGAAGGAACATTTCTTAAACTAATAGAGGCCATCTACAGCAAACCCACAGCCAATATCGTATTGAATGGAGTTAAATTGAAATCATTTCCACTTAGATCAGGAACCAGGCAATGTTGCCCATTGTCTCCATTGCTCTTTAACATTGTAATGGGAGTTTTAGCCATTGCAATTAGGGAAGAAAAGGCGATCAAGGGTATCCACATAGGGTCAGAAGAGATCAAACTTTCACTCTTTGCAGATGATATGTTCGTAAATCTGGAAAAAACTAGGGAATCTACAACAACACTTTTAGAAGTGATCAAGGAATACAGCAATGTCTCAGGCTACAAAATCAAAACCCATAAATCTGTAGCCTTTATATACACCAACAATAACCAAGCTGAAAAAACAGTCAAAGACTCTATTCCTTTCACAGTAGTGCCAAAGAAGATGAAATATTTGGGAGTATACCTAACAAAGGATGTGAAAGATCTCTACAAAGAGAACTATGAAACTTTAAGAAAAGAAATAGCTGAAGATGTTAACAGATGGAAAAGCATACCATGCTCATGGCTGGGGAGAATCAACATTGTTGAAATGTCCATACTACCCAAAGCAATATACAATTTTAATGCAATTCCTATTAAAGCTCCATTGTCATATTTTAAAGATCTTGAAAAAATAATACTTTGTTTTAAATGGAATCAGGAAAAACTTCAAATAGCCAAAACATTACTCAGCCATTAAAACACAGCAGGAGGAATCACACTACCAGACCTCAGACTGTACTATAAATCGATAGTGATCAAAACAGCATGGTACTGGCACAAAAACAGAGAAGTAGATGTCTGGAACAGAATAGAGAACCAAGAGATGAATCCAGCTACTTACTGTTATTTGATCTTTGACAAGCCAATTAAAAACATTCAGTGGGGAAAAGATTCCCTATTTATCAAATGGTGCTGGGTGAACTGGCTGGCGACCTGTAGAAGATTGAAACTGGATCCACACCTTTCACCATTAACTAAGATAGACTTTCACTGGATTAAAGATTTAAACTTAAGACATGAAACTATAAAAATACTTGAAGAAAGTACAGGGAAAACTCTTGAAGGAATCAGCCTGGATGAATATTTTATAAGGATTCATAAAATAATCCTTTTATGAATCCCAGGCAATTGAAGCAGTATCAAAAATATACTACTGGGACCTGATCAAACTAAAAAGCTTCTGCACAGCCAAGGACATAGTAAGTAAAGCAAGCAGACAGCCCTGAGAATGGGAGAAAATATTTGCAGATTATATCTCTGATAAAGGTCTAATAACCAGAATCCACAGAGAACTCAAATGTATTAGCAAGAAAAGAACACATGACCCCATCGCAGGGTGGGCAAGAGACTTGAAAAGAAACTTCTCCAAAGAAGACAGATGCACAATCTACAAACACATGAAAAAAAGCTCACCATCCTTAAGCATCAGAGAAATGCAAATCAAAACTTCTTTGAGATATCACTAATCCCAGTAAGAGTAGCCCACATAACAAAATCCCAGAACCAGAGATGTTGGCATGGATGTGGAGAAAAAGGCACACTTCTACACTGCTGGTGGGAATGCACACTAATACGTTCCTTCTGGAAGGATGCTTAGAGAATAGTTAGAGACCTAAAAATAGACCTGCCATTCAATCCTATAATTCCTTTACTAGGTTTATACCCAGAAGACCAAAAATCACAATATAACAAAGACATCTGTACCAGAATGTTTATTGCAGCCCAATTCATAATTGCTAAGTCATGGAAGAAACTCAAGTACCCATCGACCTACGAATGGACTAGCAAATTGTGGTACATGTATACCATGGAATATTATGCAGCTTTAAAGAAAGATGGAGACTTTACCTCTTTCATGTTTACATGGATGGAGTTGGAACATATTCTTCTTAGCAAAGTATCTCAGGAATGGAAGAAAAAGTATCCAATCTACTCAGCCCTACTATGAAGCTAAATTATAGCTCTCACATGAAGGCTATAGCACAACTATGGCACAAGACTATGGGGAAGGGGCCAAGGAAGTGGAAGGGAGTGGGGAGGTTAATGTGGATGGAAGGTGATGGGTCGGGCCACACCTAAGGTGCATCTTGGTATGGGTACAGGTGAAACTTACTAAAGGCAGAATACGAATGTCTACATACAATAACTAGGAAAATACCATGAAGGCTGTGTCGAACAGTTTGATGTGAATGTTTCAGATTGTATATGAAACCGGCATATTGTACCCCTTGACTGCACTAATGTACACAGCTATGATTTAACAATAAAAAAAAATAATAAAAAAATAAAATTAAAAAAAGAGAAAAAAAATATGAATTTGAGGTGGGCACACACACATTTAGACCATAGCAATGCTTAAATCCTAATCCCCAGAACCTGTACAATGTTATGGTAGAAGGTCAAAGTTCCTAGTCAGCTGACCTTAAAATAGAGATATCATTCTGAATTATGTTAGTGGGAAAAATGCAATCACAGATGTTTTTAAAAATAGTAGGTGGAGGCTGGACGCAGAAGCTCACACCTGTAATCCTAGCATGCTGCAAGGCCTACGCAGGTTGATTGTTTGAGCTCAGGAGTTTGAGACCAGCCTGAGCCAGAACAAGACGCCATCTCTAAAAATAGCCAGATATTGTGGTTGGTGCCTGTAGTCCCAGCAACTTGGGAGGCTGAAGCAAGAGAATTACTTGAGAATCACAAGAGTTTCAGGTTGCTATGACCTTGGCACTCTACTGAGATGACAAAGTAAGACTCTCTCTCTTTAAAAAAAAAAAAAAAAGTAGGAGGAAGTGGATGAGAGAATCAGAAGGAGACTGATTCTGGAAGAAAGATAAAACATGGAATTTGCTAGTTTTAAAAATGGAAGAAGAAATCCATGACCCAAAGAATATGGACATGCACTAGGAAATGGAAAAAGCAAGGGAACAGATTATTACTTAGAGCTACTAAAAGGAGTGCCAACCCTGCCAACATGACTTGTGTCAGACTCATTATCTGATCTATATATGTCTACTACTGATCTGTAAGTTAATAAATTTGTATGCTTTTAAGTCACTAGTGTACTATTATTTTGTTGCAGTCTATGTAAGAAACTCATATAATCTACTTATTTTTAAATGTTAAACCTAAAAAAGAATTTCTTTTTGTTATTTTGCTTACTATTTTAAAAGATGGAATAAATATCAACAGGGTGCCTTGAAATAAGTTTTTTTTTTAATTGCATCTCATTTTATTTGCAAAACTAATGGGGCCTAAACTGCAGTGAAGTTTATTTACTTTGTTTTATTTGGGAAAAGTTCCTGAGCCTTCAAGGGAAATTATATTAAACTTCCCTATTCTCCAAATATATTATTCTTTTTCTTTTTTTTTAATTTCAGGTTAATGTGAGGGTACAAGTAGGTTATATTTGCATTTGTTACTTAGAGTTCCTCTTATAGTTGTGTCCCATACCCACAAAATGTGCCATACACCTTTACATTGTGCCCATTAAGTGGGAGCACAGCAATCCATTTCCCTCCTCTTCTCTTTCACTTCCCTGCTTCCCCCCAACTTGAATTGAATTGAGTTTTCTCTTCTGTGGGTGCATAATAGATCGTCTGCTGGCTTCATATTAGTATTGAGTAAATTGTATATTTGCTTTTCCATTCTTTTTATACTTGATCAAGAAGAATTTATTCCCACTCCCGCCAGATTAATACAAAGGATGTAGTCTCCACCTTTTTATGGCTGAATAGTATTCCATGGTATACATATGCCTCAGTTTGTTAATCCATTCCTGAGTTGATGGGCATTTAGGTTATTTCCACATCTTGGTGATTGTAAATTGAGCTGCAGTAAACAATCTAGTGCGAATGTCCATAGGATAGAACGATTTTTTTCCTTCTGGGTAGGTGCCTCATAATGGGAGTGCAGGATCAAATGGGAGGTCTAATTTGAGTTCTTTGAGGATTCTCCATACTTCTTTCCAAAGAGCCTGTATTAGTTTGCAGTCCCATCAACAGTATAAAAGAGTTTCCCTCTATATATATCTGTGCCAGCATCTGCAACTTTGGGACTTAGTGATACGGGCTAATCTTAAAGGGGTTAGGTGATGTCTCAGGGTGGTTTCGATTTGCATTTCTCTGATGATTAGGGAAAATGAGCATTTTTTCATATATTTGTTACCCATTCATCTATTTTCCTCTGAGAAGGTTCTGTTCATGTTTCCTGTGCAGTGATAGATGGGACTGTTAACTCTTTTTTTGTTGTTGATTAATTTGAGTTCTCTATAAATCCTAGTTATCAACTCTTTGTCAGATCAAAACATGGGGATATTGAAGGTTGTCTATATGCTTTAATTGTTGTGTCTTTAGCTGTACAGAAGCTTTCAGTTTAATTAAATCCCATTTGTATGTTTTTGTTGTTGTTGCGATTGCCACTGAGGTCTTCTTCATAAAGTCTTTCCCTAGACTGACATACTCAAGAGTTTTTCCACACTTTCTTCTAGAATTTTTATAATTGCTTGTAATAGATTTAAATCTTTAATCCATCCTGAGTCAATTTTTGTAAGTGGTGAAAGGTGCAGGTCCAATTTCAGTCTTGTACATGTGGTTAACCATTTCTCTCAGTACCATTTATTGACTCGGGTTTCTTTACCCCAGTGTACGATTTTCTTTGGTTTATCAAAGATCAATAACTATAAGAGACTGATTTCATCCCTTCATTTTCTCTTCTGTTCCATGTGTCTATGTCTGTATTTTTGTGCCAATACCATGCTGTATTGATCACTGTGGGCTTATAATATAACCTAAAGTCTGGTGGAGTGATGCCTCAAGCTTTGTTTCATTATTAAGAATTGTCTTAGTGATATACTTTTTTTTTTGGTTCCATACAAAATGAGGAACTATATTGTCCAGTTCTTCAAAGTATGATGTTGGTATTTTAATGGGCTTTGCATTGAATTTACAGATTTACTTGAGTAGAATAGACAATTTAATAATGTTGATTCTTCCAGGCCAAGAGCATGGTATGTCCTTCCATTTGTTAATGTCTTCCGGTATTTCTTTTCTTTGGGTTTCACAATTCTCTCTTCAGAGGTCCTGTACCTCTCTTGTTAGGTATATTACTAGGTATTTCATTTTCTCGAAGCTACTGTGAAGGGAATTGTGTCTTTGATTAGGTTCTTGACTTGGCTATTATTGGTGGCTACTGATTTGTGGACGTTGATTTGTACCCTGAGATGTTACTGTGCTTCTTGATCACTTCCAGGAGTCCTGTGGTTGAGTTTTTGGGGTTTTCTGATTATAAGACGGTATCATCAGCAAAGAGTGAGTACTTGACCACTTCCACTCTCATTTGAATGCCCTCTATATCCTTGTCTTGCCTGATTATATTGGCTAGGACTCCCAGAACTACGTTGAAGTAGTGTCAAAGAGTGGACATCCTTGTCCATTCCATTTCTAAGTAGAAAAGCTTTCAGTTTTACTCCATTCAGTATGATATTAGCTGTGGGTTTGTCATATGGCTTCCATGAGTTTAATAAATATGCCATATATGCCTATATTCTCAACGATGAGGTACACGATCTATTTCAAAACATTAAGAAAGAAAGAACCTTCCTAACACACTCTAGGAAGCAAACATCACTCTGGTACCAAAACCAAGAAAGGACTCAACTAAAGGTCCCATCCTTGTCTTGTTAGAAAAGAATGCTGAATTTTGTCAAATGCTTTTTGTGCATCTAATTAGAAAATCATATGGTCTTTATTTTGGGGTCTATTGATATGATGAATTACATTTATGGATTTGTGTATGTTAAATCAGTCTTGCATCCCCTGGATAAAGCCTACTTCATTGTGATATATAATTCTTTTAATGTATAGCTGTAATCTATTGGCTAAGTTAGGTTGAGTATTATTGTATCAATAATCATTAATGAGATTGGTTCGTAGTTCTCCTTTATAGCTGGATCTTTTCCTGGTTTTGTATCAGAGTGATATTTGCTTCATAGAAAAATTGAGGAAGATTTCTTCCTTCTCAATGTTTGGAAGAGGTTATGCAGCTCATCTTTGAAGGTTTGAAAGAATTCTTTTGTGAACTATCTGGTCAAAGGCTTTTTAGTTGTTGTTGGAAGATTTTTTTGTTGTTTTTTCAATTTCAGTGCTTGATGTTAGTCTTTTTACAGATCTATTTCTTCCTGCTTAAACCTAGGGAGATTGTGTGATTCCGGGTAGTGGTTCACTTCCTTCACATTGTCAAATGTCTGGTCATAGTTTTTGAACTAAGTTCTTGAGACAGTATTACTAGTACCCAGCCACGTATGTCCGTATTTTTGATGGTACATGGCTGGATACTTTTTGGACAGCTATCACCTGGAAGTATTAATGTAGATATACCTAAGGGGTATTTCAACAATCATTCTTGCAATAGTAGGAGTGGGGATTCAGCACGTGCCAGCAGGGGGTGCTCATGTATCATGGGCATAGCTACTGCCTCATACATGAGGAAAATGGCACAATTGGAGCACCAATTCTGTGAATGAATTCACATGTGAAGAAAAATAGAAAACTCTATGACTGAAACTGTCAACCAGAAATACCAATATTTTGCATTTATTCTTGGATATTTCTTTTATATATGAATACATGATTCTTGAAGAAAAGCAACTTTAATTAAAAATTAATTTCTGATCTAAAATTACATAATATTTAACAGAATGCCTACATTTCTGCCATACTAAGTTTTGAGATTGAGAACAAAAATGTATTTTACTTGCTACAATGTTTGGTAGAATTCTGAATTTTGTGGTGTGAATATACATCAAAGAAATATTTTATTATCTTTACTACAATTTGTTGCTCAGCAAATTAGCATCCTGGGGACTTCCTCTTTATATTTATGTAGTCATTAGTTAAAACACTTTTTAAAATTTTCTTTTGGAATTGTCCTAACCACTAATTCATAACCACTCCCAGAATATCAAGCTTACTGATGTTCACTTATTGGCATAACTCTGTTTCCACAACACTTTTGTTTTATATTTACTCACTATGATGAAATGCATGGCTTTATTATTCACATTATTGTTGGAATTTATTTTAAAACTCAATTCATCAACATGAAAGAAAGTCGTAGCCTAATTCCTTAGTTTAGGATGTTTAAACAACCAACGAGAATGGTTACATGAAAATTTATGCAACTAACACACACACACACTCTCGAGGAATTGTGCTATGCATGGAATAAATGCAATTCTTCCCTGCCAGAAGCATGCCTGATGACTACCACAATCTCTGTACACATGTGTGAGACTGCATAAAACACATCAAAGTTCCAAACCTAATCCAGCCGTGGGGACCAAGTAAATCAATGGGCTTATTTGTCTGTTGTTTTTGCCACTCTTTTAACCTTGTCCCCGAATTCTCATAAAATAAGAAATATCTTTGCTCCCTGTAACAAACTCTCAGAGTTACAGTCATGTTTTAGTAAGACACTATTGATTTCTTCCAACATTTAAGTTTCTCCATCTTGTCTCCTATCCAGTCACTCTGCTTGTCTAGGACAAAGTTGTTTCCTTTTAAAAATATACTTAATGAAGTCATGCTCTCTCATTGTCAACCATTCATAAAGATTTCAGTAACCCACAGCTACAAGATATTTTTAATACCTCCTCTCATCCTGAAAATTCCCAGTAACCTAGAAAACTCTGATGTTGATTTCATGCTACTGATTTCTACCTTATATTCTCTGCTGCTGAAATCTCCCTGCCAAAAAGAATAGATCTACTGAACAGGTGCACATAAGCTTCAGGCTAGTTTCTCTATAAGCTAAATCTTTTTTTTTTTTTTTTCTATTGTTGGGGATTCATTGAGGGTACAATAAGCCAGGTTACACTGATTGCAATTGTTAGGTAGAGTCCATCTTGCAATCATGTCTTGCCCCCATAAAGTGTGACACACACCAAGGCCCCACCCCCTCCCTCCATCCCTCTTTCTGCTTCCTCCCCTCATAACCTTAATTGTCATTAATTGTCCTCATATCAAAATTGAGTACATAGGATTCATGCTTCTCCATTCTTGTGATGCTTTACTAAGAATAATGTCTTCCAATTCCATCCAGGTTAATCCGAAGGATGTAAAGTCTCCATTTTTTTTAACGGCTCAATAGTATTCCATGGTATACATATACCACAGCTTGTTAATCCATTCCTGGGTTGGTGGGCATTTAGGCTGTTGCCACATTTTGGCGATTGTAAATTGAGCTGCAATAAACAGTCTAGTACGAGTGTCCTTATGATAAAAGGATTTTTTTCCTTCTGGGTAGATGCCCAGTAATGGGATTGCAGGATCAAATGGAAGGTCTAGCTTGAGTGCTTTGAGGTTTCTCCATACTTTCTTCCAGAAAGGTTGTACGAGTTTGCAGTCCCACCAGTGTAAAAGTGTTCCCTTCTCTCCACATCCACGCCAGAATCTGCAGTTTTGAGATTTTGTGATGTGGGCCATTCTCACTGGGGTTATTTGATATCTCAGGGTCATTTTGATTTGCGTTTCTCTACTATATAGAGATGATGAACATTTTTTCATGTGTTTGTTAGCCATTCGTCTGTCATCTTTAGAGAAGGTTCTATTCATGTCTCTTGCCCATTGATATATGGAATTGTTGGCATTTTTCATGTGGATTAATTTGAGTTCTCTATAGATCCTGGTTATCAAGCTTTTGTCTGATTGGAAATATGCAAATATCCTTTCCCATTGTGTAGGTTGTCTCTTTGCTTTGGTTATTGTCTCTTAGCTGTACAGAAGCTTTTCAGTTTAATGATGTCCCATTTGTTTATTTTTGTTGTTGTTGCAATTGCCATGGCAGTCTTCTTCATGAAGTCTTCCCCAGGCCAATAGCATCCAGTGTTTTCCCTATGCTTTCTTGGGGGATTTTTATAGTTTCATGCCTTAAATTTAAGTCCTTTATCCATCTCGAATCAATTTTTGTGAGTGGGGAAAGGTGTGGGTCCAGTTTCAGTCTTTTACATGTAGACATCCAGTTCTCCCAACACCATTTATTGAATAGGGAGTCTTTCCCCTAAGGTATGTTCTTGATTGGTTTATCGAAGATTAGGTGGTTGTAAGATGTTAGTTTCATTTCTTGGTTTTCAATTCGATTCCAAGTGTCTATGTCTCTATTTTTGTGCCAGTACCATGCTGTCTTGACCACTATGGCTTTGTAGTACAGACCAAAATCTGGTATGCTGATGCCCTCAGCTTTATTTTTATTACTAAGAACTGCTTTAGCTATACGGGGTTTTTTCTGGTTCTGTACAAAACACAGAATCATTTTTTCCAAATCTTGAAAGTACGATGTTGGTATTTTGATAGGAATGGCATTGAATAGGTAGATTGCTTTGGGAAGTATAGACATTTTAACAATTTTGATTCTTCCCATCCATGAGCATGGTATGTTCTTCCATTTGTTAATTTCTTCAGCTATTTCCTTTCTGGGGATTTCATAATTTTCTTTATAGAGGTCCTTCACCTCCTTCGTTAGGTATATTCCTAGGTATTTCATTTTCTTTGAAACTATGGTGAAGGGAGTTGTGTCCTTAATTAGCTTCTCATGTTGACTGTTACTGGTGTATACAAAGGCTACTGACTTGTAGACATTGATTTTATATCCTGAAACATTACTGTATTTTTTGATGACTTCTAGGAGTCTTGTGGTTGAGTCTTTGGAGTTCTCTAAATATAAGATCATGTCGTCAGCAAAGAGGGAGAGTTTGACCTCCTCTGCTCCCATTTGGATTCCCTTTATTTCCTTGTCTTGCCTAATTGTATTGGCTAGAACTTCCAGCACTATGTTGAATAGTAAAGGTGACAGAGGACAACCTTGTCTGGTTCCAGTTCTAAGAGGAAAAGCTTTCAGTTTTACTCCATTCAGTAAAATATTGGCTGTGGGTTTGTCATAGATAGCTTCAATCACTTTTAGAAATGTGCCACCTATGCCTATACTCTTCAGTGTTCTAATTAGAAAAGGATGCTGAATTTTATCAAATGCTTTTTCTGCATCTATTGAGAGGATCATGTGATCTTTATTTTTGCCTCTGTTAATATGGTGGATAACGTTTATGGACTTGCGTATGTTAAACCAGCCTTGCATCCCTGGGATGAAGCCTACTTGATCATGATGAATGACTTTTTTGATGATAAGCTGTAATCTATTGGCTAGGATTTTGTTCAGAATTTTTGCATCTATGTTCATGAGTGAGATTGGTCTGAAATTCTCCTTTTTGTTTGGGTCTTTTCCTGGTTTTGGTATCAGGGTGATGTTTGCTTCATAGAATGTGTTGGGGAAGATTCCTTCTTCCTCAGTTTTTTGGAATAATTTCTGCAGTGCAGGAATAAGCTCTTCCTTGAAGGTTTGATAGAATTCTGGAGTGAAGCCATCTGGACCAGGGCATTTTTTGGTTGGAAGCTTTTTTATTGTTTCTTTGATCTCAGTGCTTGAAATTGGTCTGTTCAGGAGGTCTATTTCTTCCTGGCTGAGTCTAGGGAGAGGGTGTGATTCCAAATATTGATCCATTTCCTTCACATTGTCAAATTTCTGGGCATAGAGTTTCTGGTAGTATTCAGAGATGATCTCTTGTATCTCTGTGGGATCAGTTGTTATTTCCCCTTTATCATTTCTGATTGAGGTTACTAGAGATTTTACTTTTCTATTCCTCATTAGTCTGGCCAATGGTTTATCTATTTTATTTTATTTTTTCAAAAAACCAACTCATCGTTTCATTAATTTTCTGAATGATTCTTTTGTTTTCAATTTCATTGATCTCTGATTTGATTTTGGATATTTCTTTTCTTCTACTGAGTTTAGGCTTAGATTGTTCTTCTTTTTCCAATTCCATAAGATCTCTTGTGAGATTGTTGATGTGCTCTCTTTCTGTTTTTCGAATGTAGGCATCTAAAGTGATGAATTTTCCTCTCAAAACTGCTTTTGCAGTATCCCACAGGTTTTGGTAGCTTGTGTCCTCGTTGTTATGCTGAAGGAAGTTAACGATTTCCTGTTTTATTTCTTCCTTCACCCATCTGTTATTCAACAGAAGATTGTTGAATTTACATGCCTTTGGGTGGGGTCGAGCATTTTTGTTAGAGTTGAGTTCCACCTTTAGTGCCTTATGGTCTGAGAAGATGCAAGGTAAAATTTCAATTCTTTTGATTCTGTTGATATTTGTTTTGTGTCCCAGGATATGATCAATTTTGGAGAATGTTCCATGGGGTGATGAGAAGAATGTATATTCTTTATCTTTGGGATGGAGTGTTCTGTATGCGTCTATCAAGCACAGTTGTTCTAGGGTTTCATTTAAATTTCTTATATCATTGTTTAATTTCTGTTTAGAGGATCTGTCCAGCTCTGTAAGAGGAGTGTTAAAGTCCCCTGTTATTATGGTATTATCAGATATCATATTGCTCAGACTGAGCAAGGTCTGTTTCAAGAATCTGGGAGCATTTAAATTGGGTGCATAAATATTTAGAATTGAAATGTCTTCTTGTTGTAGTTTTTCCCTTGACCCATATAAAGTGACCATCTTTGTCTTTTTTGACTTTAGTTGCTTTAAATCCACATGTATCTGAAAATAAGATTGCAACTCCTCTTTTCTTCTGAATTCCATTTGCCTGAAAAATTGTCTTCCAACCCTTGACTCAGAGCTTTAATTTGTCTTTTGAAGCCAGGTGTGTTTCTTGCAGACAGCAAATGGATGGCTTGTGTTTTTTAATCCAGTCAACCAATCTATGTCTCTTCAGTGGGGAATTCAAGCCATTAACATTTATTGAGATAATTGATAAGTGTGGTAGTATTCTATTCGTCTTATTTGGTGAGAGTCCATTGCTTAGTTTTATCTTTTGCATCAGTGTGGAGGTTAGGTTCTGTCCTTTGATTTCTGAGTTCTTACTTTGCTGCTGATCCATTGTGGTGGTCAGTGTGCAGAACAGGTTGAAGTATTTCCTGTAGAGCTGGTCTTGTTGTGGCAAATTTCCTCAATGTTTGTATATCTGTAAATGATTTGATTTCTCTGTCAATTTTTAATCTTAGCTTAGCAGGGTACAGAATTCTGGGCTGGAAATTGTTCTGTTTAAGTAGATTAAAGGTAGATGACCATTGTCTTCTTGCTTGGAAAGTTTCATTAGAGAAGTCTGCGGTCACTCAGATGGATTTGCCCCTGTAGGTCAACTGGTGCTTACTCCTGGCAGCTTGCAGAATCTTTTCTTTTGTCTTGACTTTGGACAGGTTCATAACAATTTGTCTTGGAGAAGCTCGTTTAGAATTGAGGCGACCTGGGTTCTGTATCCCTCTGAAAGCAGTGTGTCAGAATCTTTGGTGATATTTGGGAAATTTTCTTTTATAATATTCTCTAGTATGGCTTCCATTCCTCTGGGGCATTCTTCTTCCCCTTCTGGGATTCCTGTAACTCGTATGTTGGAACGCTTCATAAAGTCCCATAATTCTGACAGTGAACGTTCTGCTTTCTCTCTCTTCTATTCTGCCTCTTTTATTATCTGAGTTGTCTCAAGAACTTTGTCTTCTACCTCAGAAATTCTTTCTTCTGCATGGTCTAACCTGTTTCTGATACTTTACATTGCATCTTTAAGTTCCCTAATTGACTGTTTCGGTTCCTTCAGCTCTGCTATATCCTTTTTATATTCTTTATATCGTTCATCTCTTATTTGATTCTGTTTCTGGATTTCTTTTGGATATTTTCCACTTTATTAGCAGTTTCCTTCATTGTTTCCATCATTTCTTTCATTTTTTTCAACATGTGTATTGTAAATTCCCTTTCTGTCATTCCTAACATTTCTTTATAGGTGGAATCCTCTGCAGTAGCTACCTCATGGTCCCTTGGCGGGGTTGTTCTGGACTGGTTCTTCATGTTGCCTGGAGTTTTCTGCTGATTCTTCCTCATGAGTGATTTCTTTTATCTGTTTCCTTGCCCTAATTTTCCTTTCACTTCCTTTTGCTCTTTAAGTTCTCGTGCCTGTGGACATGTTTCCACTGTTTTAGTCCTCCTCTTGGTGTCCAGATGTCTCTCACTGACTCCCTGTATCCTCACATGTGTGATGATAGGCAGATCTCACCAGCCAGAGATGCCTGGAGTCCTATCTGCCCAGACTCACGGTGCCCAGATGCAAGGAAGCTGTTACTCGGCCACCATCTTGCTCCGCCTCCCTGTAAGCTAAATCTTAATGTTACTATTGTTAGAGACTTCAACATTCATCTGTTATGTGTATGTTCCTTAAACCAATGAGTACACTAATATTACCCGTGGTCATTTAAAACAGATTCTATGGAGACTAAGTAGAAGTGAGATATTTATAGACAATAGCGCTATTTGCAAAAAGAAGTGTATCAGCTCCTTCAAAATCATCAGGGCATTGGCTAATATTTAGATATGCAGAAAAACAAGCGAATGCTCATTCAAATTTAGTTTTGTTATGTGTCAGGCACTGGGAACTTGTTTTTAATGAGTTAATAATTCTTAAAATGTCTCCCCAGCACACGTTAACAGCTGCATTTTTTATTTGTTTCTCCTATCACAAGTGTGGCTAACTTCCTATTTACTTCAATGATGGAAGTCTTTCAGAGTGTTTTGACCTTTTAGTCAATTCGGGATGCTTTTAACTGTTTTGCCACAGTTAGGAAGGATTGATCAGTTACTATATAAGGCTCCTACATACTAAAAGGCTACTTAATATATCTGGGTTAAGACAGTTCATAAACAGCTGAACACATATTTTATTGGTTTAATAGTGCAGGTGGTTATATCACTTTCATAAAAGGGCTTTCACTTTCTTCACTTTCAATGCAGAATCTGGCAAGTGAACTGATAATCAATCACATTTGTTCTGTTGCTTTTTAAAAGCTTAAATGTTTCACTGTGAAAAGCTGCGACTGAGCAGACACAGTGGGATTTCATAAGGGTTTTTATTAGACAGACCCTCCGCTAGCATAAAAACTGATTTAATTTTCAATGTGCATATAGCACAAACATTACCATTGCAGAAGAACCTATGGGGTATGAAATATCAATTTGCATTTTTTCAAGATCCAATCTTTTTAAATAGGTGTTCTGTCTGTAGGCCAATTCACAAGGGAGCTGGGAAATGGAATGATAGAACAACAAGCAGGTGCGGCAAGTGAATTCATCTTTACTGGGTATTTGAAATGATGAAATTCGAGAAGCATTTACTGTTCTCTTTATTCCTACAGCTGCAAGTTGTAATGGAAAGTGTACCTCACTGGGACTCAGGACTCTTGGATTCTATAGATGGTTCTATGCCTAAATAGAAAGGAAATTACGTTCTTAGATACCGAACTAACATAAATGAGGTGATCCTAATTAAAATGAATCTGCCAGCGAAAAGCCATTCAGTGGGAGTTTTTGGTTACTCCAAGAACATCCTGAGTCAGTCCTGTTTATAATTGATAAGACTTGACAATGGTCTCTCTTCCTGAAGGGTAGTGTTAACTTTTTGGTTGACTCTCAGCAAAGGACAAGGCATACAGTCATCCATAAATATTCATTTGTTTTGCGTGGTTCCAAATTCCCTTCTTTCTCTGTGCAGGTGGGTTTTTTGTTTGTTTTGTTTTGTTTGTTGTTTGTTTGTTTGGTTTTTGTTTTGGGGGGTATTTTTTGGTGTAGGCTGTGAATCCAGATCATCATCCTTGAATTTCTTCTTAAATACATCCCCCTCTTTTCCCATGGACTGAACGTGAGTGGTATGATGTGTAGGAGGTGTTCCTTAGCTGTATTTTAGAAAGCTCATTATTATGATACTGAGACATGATTTAGATTGATAATATTTACTTAGTGTTGATTTTCTTTTAAGAACTGTAATTTAAACATTATCTTATTTTAAGTCTCAATATAGCTCTGAGATGAAGATACTATTATTTCTGTAAATGACGAAGTGAGCAGTGGTTTCACTAAGCTTACATAGGCAGTAATTGGTGGAACCTAGATCCAAATGATTTGTCTTTGTCCATTTCTAATGTACTTGAAGGTAAGCACTTCTGTAGTCAATCTTAAATTAGAACTGGCAAGATTCAATTTTTTTACGAACCCAGTATTTTTATGGGTTCTCAGTTTTTTCTCAATATTTTTTATGAACCCAGCACAATTAATTCTCAATAAAGTGTTAATATTTGAAAGATTTATTTTGATTAAAAAGTTGAAATATCAGCTAATTCAATGTATAGTAGATATTTATTAAACATATAAGCTATTTTATGCATCTGCTAATTGAATCTAAGTTCATATTTATGCCTTTACTTAAAATCTGGAAAAGATATGTGTCTTCTTGGAGCATATAAATAAATGTGGAATACTGAAATTCACTGCTTATAGGAACACTGAATCATTTACTGGCAACTTCTCACATTAGCAGCATAAAATCCTAAAACACCTGAAAAAGTTGTGAAAATGATCTCTGAAATTTCAAATATATGGTCAGTGACTCATATGTCAGAAAGGAGTTACATATGTATTTCTCCAGGCCCTTCCCACTGAGATATATCTAGACACAGACTGTTAAGAAGCCAAGCAAGTGAAGAAACAGCAAACCAAATCACTGAAGGGGGCTCCACTAATTACATTTAACCTCACACAGGCACATTATTTTCAGAATGGTTGAGACGGAGGGTTCCTTCACACTGAACACAAAGCAGTAAGGCTGGATGACATCACCAGCTAAGCTGTGCGGGGAATTTTTAGATGTTACAGGAGAAATTAGTTAGAAAAGGAACTGAGCAATGAGAAAACTACATAGTTCTCAAAACTATGTGTTAAAATCACTTCGGAAGCATTTAAAAATAGTGATGCCAGGGTTCCATTCTCAGAAATGTCAGTTTTGATGGTTTGGCCCCAGATCATGTAAGATTTTATTAACCATTGATTTAAATGCTCAGACTAAGTAGACAGTGAGTTCATCAATATATTGCTTCATTTACAAAACCCCGCCAATTTTATTGATCTAAAAAATAATAATTTGTTCATCTTGACCAATTCCATATGAAGTAGAATACGTTGATGTGACTTGTTCTGATTCACATGGTGATAGCTGAAGATCACCCACTTAGTTGAACTCGGCCAGAAAAATAGACTAGCTGGAAGGTTCAAAAAGGTTTCACTCACATAGCTGGGCCTTTGGGGTTGACCTTGTTGCCTCTTCCTTTCCAGGTGGCATCTCATTATTTATGAGCCCCGAACAATCTTATTTATAATATAATGGCTGCCTCTCCTGAGAGGAAGAAAGTAGAAAATGTTAGTTTTCTTAAAACCTGGCTTTGGTTTCTGGTTTCTTGTTTTTGTCACTTCTGTTACATTAAATTGGTCAACATAAGTGTCAAGGACAGGCCGAATTCAAAGGAAAGGGAAATTAACTGTATCTTTTTGGGTAAGAAGTGGGGAAATCTTTGTGGCATTCTTTAATCCACTCTAAGAACTGCTGCTACAACCCTACTACATCTCTCTTACGAATTATGGTGGCGGTCTTCAAAGTTTGCTTCACCTGCAAAGTAGCATACAGCTTCAAATAAGGACAAGCAAGACAGGGAGCAAGATGGGAAGGAAGCTTAGTAACATTACTGGTGTGCTGAGACTGTAGACAAGTATTATTAGTCATACAATTCGAGTGTCGTAAATTGTTAGAAAAGTTTCGGAGAAAGGGTTAAGGAGAATAAGTTCAGTGGAGAGAAAGCACCGAATATCTTGGGGGCGACCTGAATGTGGGTGTTGTCCAAAGAATGGGTAAACTGAATTTAACTAGTTTCAGTTTCCAAAGTGACATCATCCTGATAGTCTCTGTGGCAGTCAGCGCTATGTATCAAACATCTTCAGTTCCTTTCCTTCTGGATACTTGGTAGAATTGCAGGAGCCCATCTGCTTTAATATTATGTATGTCCCTGGGATTTGCTTTGAGCAATGAAATGTGAGCACATGTGGTAAGTGTCACCACATGGTGGCAATGCCAAGAGAGACACACTTTTATACATCTTCCCTTTTCCTGCTGTGAGGATGTGGTAGTATGTGTCATAATAGATCCTAGTCACAGTGGACACCTGAGTAAGATTACCCCTCCCAACAACAGCTTTGGATATGGACAGGAAGTATGGAAAAAGTGATCTCTTTAAAGTCACTGATATTTCGGAGGCTGATGTTTGTTTGTTTTGCTTTGCCGTATAACTTAGCAGGGCCTGATGATACAGTAGTATGGGCTTTTATGGCTCACTTTCTCCAGTATTTTCTAATTATGTTCTGATAGTGGAAATTGGCTATTTTTCTCTGTTCTGTAGATCCAGAGGGTGCCAAGTGGAAGTAAGTGTTTGGGAGACTCAGTCTAGCCCACAAATCAGCCTTAAAATGATCTCTTTAAGTGGTATTTTCAAGTAATCTGTCACTTAAAGTTTTAAGTTTATATTTTATGGGTTTATGCATATAACTTTGGCCATCATTTGTAGATGAGTAGACAGAGGGGCAGAGTTCCCAGTGAATTAATTATTCAATGCCACTGACCTGCTGCCACACTCAGGAAAGCTTTACTAATAGAGATGCCAGGTTTGCTAAGACCAAAAAACAAAATACCCTACACAACGTACACACCCAGAATTCCCTAGCTGATGAACTTGTGATTGTCTTTATTTTAGGAAAGTTTGTATGGGGTTTTACCACTTACTTTGGGCTTAGAAACAAGAAGGTCTCAGCTTCAATTGGTTTTCTTAATATTAGAATAGACAACCATAGGGGGCTTTATATTTTCATATGGGTAAAGTACACATATCGATTATGTTGTATTTGTGAAAAATTGATTATTGACTGTTAAGATAAAGTCCCATTGTCTGCACTATCATTTATCTATCCACCCAATAAAGGAACTCTTGATTGTTTTTAAGTTTGGGCAATTATAAATAAAGCTGCTATAAACATCCTTTGAAAGTTTTCATGAGAGCATAAGTTTTCAACCCATTTGGGTAAATACCAAGGTGCATAACAGGCTAGTCGAAATTACTTTTAGTTTTGTAAGAAACTGTCAAACAGTTGTCCACAGTGGGTAGACCATTTTGCATTGCCCTCAGCAATGAATGAGAGTTTCTTTTGCTTCACATTCCACCGGTATCTGGCATTAACAGTGTTTTGGATTTTGGTCATTCCAATAGGTGCAAAATGGTATCTCAATGTTGCCTTAATTTACCTTTTCCTGATGACATTTGATGTGGAAAGTATTTTCATATGCTTACTTAAATATACATATCTTCTTTGGTGGTAGTATTGTTTAGACTTTTGCCCATTTTTGATGGGTTATTGCTTTTCTTATTGGTGAGTTTTGAGATTTCTTTATATGTTATGGATAAAAGTCCTTTATCTTATATGTATTTTTCAAATATTTATTCCCAGTATACAGCTTGTCTTTTCATTCTTCTGACAGTGGCTTTTGCAAAGCAGAGGTTTTATTAATAATTATGTATAAGGAAGTTCAGGTTATCAATTCTTTCTTAGATTGTGCCTTTGGTCTTGTGTCTAAAAAATCATTGCCATACCTAAGGTTATCTAGATTTTTTCTGGATTATCTTCTCTTGTACTTTTTTTTTTTTTTTGAGATAGATTCTCACTATTCCCCCACTCCACCCCCCGGTAGAGTGCTGTGGCATCACAGCTCACAGCAACCTCAAACTTTTGGGCTTAAGCAATTCTCTTGCCTCAGCCTGCCAAGTAGCTGGGATTACAGAAGCCTGCCACGAGGCCTGTTTTTTTGTTGCATTTGTCACTGTTGTCTACCCGGCCCCAGGCCAGGCTCGAACCCGCCAGCCTCCGTGTACGAGGCCAGCGCCATAACCACTGAGCGACAGGCACCAAGTCTTCTCTTGTACTTTTATGTGCTTTTCATGAGCCTAATGAATTAACAGAGATCCTTTAAACTATAATATTAATTAAGTAAAGTACATAATAGTTTTCAGTAAGACAAAGTCTGTTCTTCACTTACTTTCATTGAACAACCGTTTCTTTCCCTTTTTTGTTTAATGAAAGACAAATCCTTATTAGGGAATAACCTCCTTGTTCTGCTTTCAGTTTTTCAGAAGAAATAAGAAGACATGCTAATGATCCAGAAAATGATAAGTAAAAATTTTGTCTGAAGTAAGATAACAAAGGGAAATAAAATAGTCATGAATATCCTGAGTGTCTTGTCTATGTTTATGTGCGTGTGTAAGTGTGTGTGAATGGCAATAACCGACAGAAGTAGAGAATTTTCTTCATCCGACAGGATGCCCTGAGTTACAGCCTCATTCTTCCTCCCCCTGGGAAGTGCTTATTGTTCACATCCCTTCTCTTGCCTGCTTGCTATGTAATTTAAGACTGATGCCTCCCTATGGGAAATGAAATTTGATCAGAGAACAAGCTTCATTCCCTCCTAAAGAAATTATGCTTTAGTGACTGCTGCTGTTGGCTCTGTCATAATGGAAATGTATAATTAATGCCCTTGCTTCAACAGTTTTGGAAATAGAAGCATCTGAAACTGATTCAAAAAGAAGGATTTAATATTGAACCCTGCCTCTGTCTAACCATTAATGCATTGGATTATAAGAGCCACAGTTTACTAAAATGGAATGATTGAATTTTTGATACCTGGATTGGTTATTGTGCTTATAGTTGAAATACTAAATAATGGACATCTGCCACCAAAATCACAGAGAATAAAGAACCAATTCCTTACAGGTGAAATTCTTATGTGAGTCTGGAAAACCGAGCTATTTGTAGTATTCTTTTCCCCCCTTCGGTGTTTCAGGTTTAATATATTTTTAATTTGAGAGTTGAATTTGCTTATGAAATTAAAGTTCTGAATTGTATTTTTAAAATGTATAATGACCTCAAAATATTTCCAATTAACATTTTTTTCTTGTTTTTGAATTCTCAGTAGAGGCTGAACATATGGTAATATGATTCAAATGTCCTCCATCTTCTCACCCTTGAGATTCAGTTTGACTATCTGCTATTTATATTTTGAATCAAATTTCAAAATGCCTACTTTATTCTGCTGCAATATGCACTAAGGGATTTAAAATGGATGAATCCAATACCCCCTTCGAGGTAGATACTTCACTCACACCTCAAAATATTAGTACGAATAGAGCATCATTTTTCAAAGGAAAATAAAATGTGCAACTGGAAGCATGACTTTGTTACTATAACATTGCTACATTTTATGGACAAGTGCAATCCAATAAAAAAATTAATAATTCAATTAAGAATGCTACTTTAGTAATTATAGTAACCAGGATGACAACTGGTTGAAAAAGAGAAGTACTTTAGAGAGAAATATTCAGAAAAAGGTGATTAAATATACATTTTGTTAATTGATATGACTTGAATATACTACTCAAAATCCTCTCTAGACTCTGAACCTAGCAGGTATGGCCAGTTTTTGTGACTTTATGTCCTAGATATGCCACTTTTAGAGAGTCAATCTTGGATAATTTATGTATAACATTTTATTGGGCAGTGCTTGCCCTGGCTAATATCAACATGTGTGAGCCTATTAACTTTGTGAATGAATTGATGTCAGAGTTGTAACTTGAACCAGCAGTAGTTACAAATGTGTGCCTCATAAAAATTATAAAACACTACAAATCAGGGCCTGTTTTTGTTTGTTTTCTGACATATTTGTTAAACATTTAACAGCACACAAATCAAAAAATCTTGGTTTCTATATTTGTAAAATGTGAATAATAATTGTACCTGCCTCCAACTTTTTTTTAATATTTGTAAATTGATATTTTGAAGTATGTAGAAGGATAACTGACATAAAGTAAGCTCTAAATAAACTCCATTATGTGGGAAAACTACAAAATCCAAGTTACAATCATTCAAGCAACTCTAATGCATTCTACAAGTATTTATTCAAAGCCTCATAGTGCTAGATCCTAATTTAGACCTTGGCATAAATCAGCTATTAAAACAAGAAAAGATCCCTATCTTCTCATAGCCTGCCTTCAAACTGAGAAAGACAGACTAAAAGTAATATACATGACAAAAAATTACATAATCTAACATTTTTGAAGTATCACCTATTGTTAAAAAAGAAAAGGACCATAGGATAAAAGATACGATAAGAGGAGAAATTTTAGATAATGTGATTAAAAAGTAGATGTCATGTGGGGATCCCAGAAATTAGTTATAAAATATACAAATATTGCCATAAATTTCTTTCTAGACTTTCTCTAAAAGCATAAAATGTTTATTGAACAGATCTGTTCTGACTCTACCTCTAATGGCTGAAGTTAACTTTGTTTCTCCCAGTGTGATTCTCTGGTCGGCCAGTGGACGTTAATCAGATTTTAATAAACATAAACACCTAGTTTGGAATATCCAGTCCTAAAGCATGTAAGATTTGAATACAGTAATAAGTAATGTAAATAATATAGAAATAACTTGTTACCAGTGAATATTGTGAATACAGAATATTCGTGTTTGCCGATAGGGAGCACTCGTTGGCAATAAAATAAATTTCAGGAAGCTCATTCAGAGGCCTAGGGAATTGAGGTGTAAAGATCCTTTGGGACTTGTTGCTATCTCCCTTCTAATTAACGATTCTCATTTTACTTTGAGCTGCTACGCAACTGATTAAACTTCTAGCCATAGAAACTCCTATTACAGCTGAAGATTCTCAGTAAAGAATGCCTTTCTCACCTTTCCTTTTAAGCTAAGAAAGGATATAGCTTCTCATGTTTCTTGAGTCAAGTAATAACTTCATTTGTTTTAAATGCAGTGAAGGGTTCGGAAAGAAGGAATTGCAAGAAGCAGAAGGATTGAACAAGAAAGAAGGAAACAAAATGCCATTTAAAATTTTTTTTAAGAATTCCATCATTTTTTCTATGAAAGTAATGGTTACCTGCTTTCTAATAGGGTAACTAAAAATACCAGTAAAGAAATGGAAATACTAGAAAGTAATAGTAATTCTTTTTCGATCATACAAAAGAGTAATGTTATGAAACTTGAATAATCTATTTATTAAAAAAAAAACCCTCAAGTTCCCACCAACACATGGGAAGGTAATAAACTGTGGTATATGTGTACCACAGCATATTATTCAGCATAAAAAAGATGGAGACTTCGCATCCTTTGTAAAATCCTGTATGGATTTGAAGAACATTTTCCTAAGTAAAGTATCACGAGATTGGAAAATAAGTATCACACACACTCAGTACTATGATGAAACAAGTAGATTAACAACTACAGACACACATGAGAGAAAAACTCAAATTCAAGAAGGGGTTCAGTAGGTTCTCCCCTAATGGGGACGATGCCTGGATATATGGCACCCTTAGTGAGTGAAGGACACTGCCCCAACTCGGATTTTAACCTTACACATATAAACTACATAATCTAATGCTTTGTATTCTCATATTAATCTAAAACTTAAACATGCCTGTCTTGATCATATTCCTTTAAGAGAATGTTTCTTTGCTCCTTCTTCTCTATATCAGAATAATAGAAATAAAAATTGAGGCTTTAAAACATTTTTTCTTGTTTGCATATTTAGTAACAAGAGGTTATTTACACATACTACTGCCCTGGTTATCTTGTGTAGATCGTAAAACATACACAAAATAACAACTAAACAGGTGAGATACAAATGAAATTTAAGTAGTTAATCCCACTTAATTGGTGAATAAGAATAAATGTGTTTTTCTCTTCTTTTATTAAACAGTCATTAGAAAAAATACTAATTATAGCTACCCGCCATATGAAAAAATTAGCAGATCTGGAAATTTGTCTTTGCATAAATAGAAAATGTGCAAAGTACACTTAAAGAGAGTTTCAGCCATAGTGAAAACAAATACAATTTCACATTTCAAATAATATTAGTGGACATTTTGCCTTGGTTCTTGTCAAATATGATTCACTGATTATTATTTTTACTTCTCAATATGACTAATATAAGATTTTAGATCAGGTCTTTAGTAATAAAAATGTATTTTGCTTTCTATTATTTTTATTATACACGTGGTGTTTGCAATATTTTGTTATATTTGATGTTTATTTACTTTCCAGAAGCCTTTTAAGACATTTGGACAAATTTTAATAGTTAATTCACTTAACAATAGGCAGGACAATTCTAATTACACACACACTGAGGAAGGATCCCACAACCAATTTGTATATTTTCTAGTTTAAAAATAATAACAACAATGGGAGTTCTAATAGTTTTTTCCCAATGAATAATATCCCCAAGGATACAGCTACTGGGACCAAAAGCCAAGAGGAATTTCATAGATTGCTTTTATATACATGTAATTCTACATATAGAGGCGTATAAGTCAACTAGGAGGATAGATATTAGGTGATCTAGTTCCATCATTAGCAAATGCAGTGTTTTTACGGACTCTGTATTAGGTAAACCAGAAAAGCCTTCGGGATGAGTGGGGAAAAAATCAACTAACTGTTAGGCCAGGTGCTAACCTTACACATATCTGGGCACCTGTATTTCTTTAAAGTCTTTTTATAATAAGTTTTGTTTGCTCATCTTAACTAAGGAGACTGAAAATGAGTCCCTTCTCACAGCTCTTCAGGCACACAGCATGTGAGAATTCCTTTGAGCTTCTCTTACTGCAGTAAACAGATCTCCCCATATTCTCTTGCCTCACAAACAGCTATTTTTATTCATCTCCTTAGTTTTAAGTCACTGGGGGAATAATTTAAATTGTTTTATTTTCTCTGATGGAAGTAGCCTTACAACCATAATTATTTTTATGCCTGTGTATATGAAGCTGTTCTGAAATAATACACAGCTCAGTGCAATGTAACAACAACAACAACAAAAATAATTCTGGCCTCTTCACTTAACATGTTGATGTGCTGAACAAATTTAAAATCGTAGATCAATAAGTCAAAAAATATGAAAGTACCGCACCAGATGTCTTGTCAGGGATGTTAAGGTATGGGTTCTACAGCCCAATATATATATCAAAACCATAGGGCACTAAAGTATGAGAAGGAAGCATTTCGGGGCATTTATCACTTACACTGCAGGTGAGGTTAGGACTCTCAGCTTTCTTATGATGGTTCCACCTGAGTGGTGTAGAAATAAATGTATCTCCCTGCTCCTTTGCCTTCACAGTTATGCATTACACTGTAACAGATTTTCCAGCAATAGACACTTTTCAAACAGGCAGAATTGAAGTATGTGGGGCATAACAATACTGTGCCTCTTATATAGTACGTTTCCTTAATTTATGCACAGCGTACAGGTGGTCTTTTTTGTAATATATAAACAGTACTTTCATGTGTTCTCAGAGGTCCTTCTGGTCACATTAATATTTGTAGTAACTCTAAAACCAACTTCATCAGATACATCAAGCTGAAGTCTGGGAGCATTCAGTGTGATTGCTGGATTTTGGAATTATTATATACTATTAGCAATGCTTTAGAGGCCTTAAATGTGGTCTGTAATATGGAAAGTAAAAGAAACAAGCAAGCATTTTTCCTTAAGAACTGCTGCTGAAGAACAGTTTATTTACATCTGATTTCTTCTGGTCTTCCCCAGCGAATGTTTTCCACAGAAGTCCCAGGGGTTATGGGGAATCCTCGCACAGAATGTATGCGTCAGGTTGCTAAGGGGACGTTCCACTTGGCTAGTCCCCTGAGAAGGGAGACCTCATACTAAAACTTATTAGGGACATTCTCTACACTAGGTGCATATTCATTAACTACACATTATACACATTATAGTTTCCACTTTATTCATAGGAAATAGATGTGTAAATGTTATTCCTATTGTCAATGTCACCATGGGAATTATAGTACTAGTTTCTCTTTAATTATTTGAAATGAGTGCCTTATTTAAAGGTTTTAATGAGAACAGAAAGATATAAGCTGGAAAAAAATGACTGGTTTTTTTTTTTTTTTTTTTTTGCAGTTTTTGGCTGGGGCTGGGTCTGAACCCACCACCTCCGGCATATGGGGCCAGCACCCTACTCCTTTGAGCCACAGGACCTTTTATCAGGACAGTCTTCTAACCACTAACAGATTTCTGCTCAGTTATAGTTATAGCTAAGTTGAGTAAGTCTGGAAGGAATCTTAAGGGCTTTTAATAATACTATAAAGGCATTACTGGGACATACTTCAAGAAAGCATAGATATCTGGTTCAACATATTGATCTTACTGAGATAGCAGCAGCAGAGGTTCCTTTATCTGACAGGTACAAATTACCATTTTTTAATGTATGACAATTGTAGACACATGCCTAATATTAGAAAAAATGTTGGCCACATCTTTTGATATTTTTAACTATACTATGCCCATGGCTTTTTGTGCAAATATGTTGCAATAAAATTTACTTTTGCCTATTTTAAAGTAATTTAACTCAGTGCATATTTAGCTTTCTCTCTATTTTTCTATCTAGTGAGATCAATACAGATTATATTAAGGAATGCCATTTGCATAGAATATACCCAACACAGTGTCCATGTCCCCAATATAAAATAATCTTGATAATATTTTAAAGTTTTGTGCTAATAGCACATGATTGATTTTTCCTGAGTGATCCAAAACTAAGAATTACCAGTAAATCTATATTTATAGTCACTTAAATTGTTGCATATGCAAAAGGCTAAAGTATGTTAATCAGACCTATAGACTCACAGAAAAAATGCTGCCTAACAAAGCTTATTTCCCTAAAAGGAATCCACTTCAGAGAGTTTTTCAGTGAAAAATGTGAGATTAATTGACACAAATGTATTCAATTTAACTGACTTAGATTTTTAATAATGTCAATCCATTATTCTCTTTTATCTTTTGATGTACCAAATATGCATCATTTGGTGTGAAATTACAGTTTAATAGGAATTTAAGAATCACCGATTTTCCTAAAGTGAGTTAAAATGGATTAGATATTATAAACGATGCAAAAAATATATACAAGTACACCTTCATGGTGGTTAGTAAGTAATTCCTCTATAACCCATTGTTTTTAGGCATGACTACACAGTTTTTAAAAACTTTTTGATGTGTATATATTTTTTTATTTTATTTTATTTTTTTTTATTAAATCAAAGCTGTATACAATGATATGATTATGGGGCATCATACACTCACTTCATAAACCATTTGACACATTTTTATCACAGTGGTTAACATAGCCTTTCTGGCGTTATCTCAGTTACTGTGCCAAAACATTTACATTCTACATTTACCAAGTTTCGCAAATATTCCCAATAATAATTTTAAAATCTATTATAAAGGAATTAAAGTTTCTTCCTTCAAATTTGTCCAGGTATTAACCCCTGAAATGAATTGTAAACTATTCTGTCTCACCACCCTGACTCCTTCTCCCCACCCCTGCACATTATTTAGTTGATTTTCCCTAAATCACTCTGTTTTATTTTTAGGACTGATCTAGCCTTGTCCTAATGAACTTATATTAGTTGTTGTAACATTTCTAAATCTCATAATGACTTTTAAAACGCTATATAGATTATATGCTACATTGTTTTGTTTCTTTTTTTTTTTTGGAAATTGGCTCATAATTTATTTTAAATCTTTTTCACTTTGTTTTCAGATCACATTATAATCTTATAAAGAGTTTCTCATGTCACACACTTGAATATGAATCATGGAGTCATAAATCTCAGTGTATGACATTTTAAAGTTTGCAAAGCATCTGAAGCTTTTCCCGATGGTAAAGCTTTTCTTTGTAAGTCCAAATGCTCGTGTGGCTTTTTTTCCGGTAGTGCTTAGTCAGGCTGGCCTGCTCATTGTCTACAGATGCCCTGCTAGGTTCCTGTCACTGTGTTTCTTGTTTAGATGGTCCTTGAGCTGTGTGAAAGAAAAATTATACCAAGAAGTTGAACAGAAAGGAAAGACTTTATTCAAAACTATATCAGTAGGGGTCAAGACAATTCAGTTCTACTGAAACAAAGTGTGAGAGAGATTGTAAGTGCTGAGGTGAACTAGTGGACAGTACTAGAGGATGTTGGTAGGTATGTTGATCAATGCAATTGGGGCATTTGCTAGATGGAAGTTATCATAGTTAGGCTCCTGGCCTTTACAGGCTGGGAGACAGAGGCACTGGCTTCGTTAATAATTCCATTTAGAAGGGATAGTTCTCAGGTCTTGAGAAAGACACACTTGGATTGTAAAACTAGCCAGAGGCCAGAAGAAGATTTACATCTCAAAGAGACAGAAAATAAACTCATAATTTCAAGTTTTTTAAAAGTAAATGCTCTAACAAAACCAATAGTCAAGAAGAAACTAGAGAAAGTTTAGTCAACTAAAGGAAAACTTAAAGCAATCATTGTCAGCTTTCATAATAAATTGATTCCAGAAGCACCACTCCAAAATAGTTGAACATTCTTCTTTGTCCTCAGCCTCATGGGAGGATAGGTATGTCCTCTGTCTGATTTTGAGAGTTAGAGAAAGACCACATTAAATATTTTAAATAAAATATTATTAAATAAAAAGGATGAAAACTATTTCAATAGTGATGTCTTTTGATCCTGTTTGGAATAATTGCCTCATATATGACTATAGCAGAATTAACTATTAAATATCCAATAATTCTATAAATAAAAACTGAGTGTGCAGTTTTATTTTACACTGTAGAATAACATTTAACAATATATTTAATAAAAGCAGATTCTTAACCAATTGCTTTTCTTCTTTGGAGGAAAGATGTTTATAACTTAAGGGCCTACATGTGATAAGCAGGTTGAAACTTGCATGGGTGAATCAGAAAGTTAGCTGTGTTTCTTGGAAGTAAAATAATGGACCGTAAACAGTCTGTGTCAAAACTTCTGTAGTTACCTAAGTAGTAATTGAAGCCATTTTACAAATCTATTTTGTTTTTTGTGTTGAAGTCTTTCAGAGAAGGAAGGAGTTTTAATCCACTTCCATATGTCATGAAAAATTAGAATATCAGTGAAAGAATAAGTCGAAGAGGGAATAAAAATCTAGTAAAGATGGAGCAAGACATGTAATGGAAGAGACATAGGTTACTAGAAAGAAAATATTTGAATTTTGACATAACAGCCCATATTTTCAGGAAAATGAATTTGGAAAGTGAAAAATCAGTACTTAATGTACTGAGAACCTTGGAGATTTACTCCATCTCTCCACAGCAGCTAGACTAATGCTGAATAAATAACATATATTGAACACTGGCTGATTTTTCTTGCCATTAAAATAATACAAGGTTAATGGAGTGGTAAAGACAAATGTTAATATGGAATTGATTTGGGGAAAAGAACAATTCTTCTTAGAAAGATATGGAACACAAAAGAGGAAATGATCGTAAGTGGAAAGAACCTTCATGTTGCTTATGCATTCATAGTGAAGTAAAAACATATTGTCAAAATACTGTGGGGCCAAGAGGATAATTTGCTTTTTGTTTTGAGTACAATGCCAAATTAATAATTAATTTAAATCTTACAACAGCATACCATATTACAAATTTATAGATACGGTAACTTAGGTATTGAATGACTAAGTAATGTAATAGTAGTCACGATGCTGGTATATTTGTATTAGTTTTTAACCATTTTAATGAATGAACTTTGGCTATCATGATAATTACATTGCTTCTTTGATTGCTGCATGTGAACAGTATTATATCTTAAAACTGAAGCTTCCCCCTTTCTCTCATATCTGACTTCATCAAAAATTTTCTTGACCCTGCAGTCCAAATATATAGTAGTATGTTGCTTATTGATGGGGCATACCCTGAGTCATGCACCGTGAGGTAATTTTGTTATTGTGTGAACATAATAGAGTGTACTTACACAAACCTAGGTAGTATAGTTAATATATACACAGATTAGATGGCATAGACTACTTCTTCTAGATAACAAGTCTGTATAACCTGTTACCATACTGAATACTGTAGGCAGTTGAGACACAGTAATAAGTATTTGTCTTAGTTTTCACTGCTCTAAAGGGATACCTGAGGCTGGATAATTTATAAAGAAAAGTGATTTATTTATCTCAAGGTTCTGCTGGTGGTAGCGTGATGCCAGCATCTTTTTCTATAAGAGCCTCAGGAATCCTTCGCTCATGGCAGAAGGCGAGGGGGAGCCAGCATCCTATGGCAACAGAAACGAAGCTAGAGAGAATGAGAACGAGAGAGAGGAGGTGGTGCCAGACTTGTCATTTATTTTTTTTTTTAATTTCAGAATCAAAGTATTATGGGATTACAAATGCTTTGGTTACATGAATTGCTTTTGCATAGTTTGAGTTAAAGTTATTAATGTGCCCGTCAACTGATAATATGCATTATGGCATCTAAGTGGGAATTTACCCCTCCCACCTGTTTGCTTTCATTTAGTTTTATAACAAAACTCCGTTTAGTTTTATGCACATGAGTGTTGATCAATTAGTTCCAATTTAATAGTGAGTATGTAGGTGTTTGTTTTTCCATTCTTGGGATACTCCACTTAGAATGGTCGGCAGTTCCATATAGGTTGTTACAAAAATATTAGTTGTTTGGGGATTTTTTTGGCTGAGTTGTACTCCATGGTATACACATACCACGTTTTATGAATCCATTCAGATATTGATGGGCACTTGAGTTGGTTCCACATCTTTGCTACTGGGAATTGTGCTGCAGTAAATGTTTGAGTGCACGTGTCCTTTGGATGAAATGACTTTTTTTCTTTGTGTAAATACCCAAGGGTGGGCTTGCTGGATCCAAGGGTAGGTCTACTTTTAGTTCTTTGAGGTATCTCCATACAACTTTCCATAGAGATTATACTAATTTATAGTCCCACCAACAGTGTGTATGTTCTTTTCTCTCAATATCCACCAGTATTTGTTTGGGGATTTTTTTGAAAAACATCATTCTCATTGGAGTTAGGTGATGTCTCATTGTGGTCTTGATATGCATTTCCCTAATGATTAAAAACTTTCAGCATTATTTCATATGTTTATTGAACATTAGGCTGTCTTCTTTTGAAAAGCTTCTGTTCATATTTTTGCCACTTTTTAATGGGATAGTTTTATTTTTTTTCTTGCTGATTTTCTTCAGTTATTTGTAAATTTTGATTCTTGGCTCTTTAACAGATGTATATTTCCCCGCATTCTGTAGGTTGTCTATCCTCTCTATTGCTTGTTTTCTTGGCTGTGCAGAAGCTTTTTAACCAGGTTCTGAGGTTTTATTAATTTTTAAAATTTTTTAAATTAATTTATTTTTTTGGTCATTGCTTTTGGGGGTCTTCTTCATAAATTCTTTGCCCTATGCCAACGTCTATTAGAGTTTTTAAAGTTTTCTTCTAGAATTCTTATAGTGTCATGCCTTGGGTTTAGGTCTTTTATCCATTATGAATTAATTTTTGTGAGTGGTGATAGGTGTGGATTCTCTCCAGACCTTTTAAATAATCAGTCCTCGTCACAACTAACTCATTACTATGAAAAAGACACCAGACAATTCATAAGGGATCTGCCTCAGTGATTTTTATAGGGATGCACCATTTCTCTATCTCATCAGATCAAAATGACTTGAATATTTCTTGGCAAGGTAAAAATAAGTCCACATATGATATACACAGTATATGTGGCAAAAAATCCAGTCATCAACACTTCTTCTGTATTAGGAAAATTCAGATGAACATTTTCGCCCAGTTATCAAATGTCATTGATGAGCAGGATGATATATGTCAACCATTTGAAGAATACATAGCTATTATAGACCTATTTTTTATATATTTTTTATTGTCTTTTGCACATAGATTATAAATAGATTTATGCCAATTTCAGTGTGTTGATTATTTGTACAAATTGGAGTGTTTACATCATACTAATCAATATAGCTTTTGCCTCATTTACCCAATTATAACATTAGGACATTTGTGCTCTACACATGATAGATCCAACTTTTACTTGCAATGTGCTCCATAGTTGTGGTCCCCCTACTATCTCCTACTATCCCTCCCACCCCCCTCCCCATCCTTCTCCCTCCCCTTCCCTCCTTCATCTTAGGCTAAAATTGTGTTTCATTTTTCATATGCAAGTGTGAGTTATTATAAATTGGTTTCACAGTAGTACTGAGTACATTGGATACTTTTTCCCCATTCCTGAGATACTTTACTAAGAAGAATATTTTCTGGTTCCATCCATGTAAACATAAAAGAGGTGAAGTCTCCATTTTTTGTTTTTTCTAGAGACCTACTCTGTTTCCCCCAAAATTATTTTAAGGTGTGCTCCCAAAGATGCGCTAGGTCTTATTTTCAGGGGACATCTTATCTTTCCTAGGTCTTATTTTTTTTTTTAAATTTCAGAATCAAAATATTATGGGATTACAAATGTTTTGGTTACATGAATTGCTTTTGCATAGTTTGAGTTAAAGTTATTAATGTGCCCGTCAACTGATAATATGCATTAAGGCATCTAAGTGGGTCTTATTTTCAGAGGATGTATTATTTTCGGGAAAACAGGGTATTAATTAGAGAATACAATTAAAGCAAGGTTCCCTGACTTTGAGAATCATGGCATCACACTCACATCAGCATTTTAGCCATACCTTGTTGAAATCACTGAGGCACCTAAAGAACTACAGGTGTAAGTGATTGAACTCTCTGTAGCTGACATTTTAAAGTCATTGTTTGGTGATATGAAAGATCCAACTGAAATATGGAAAAAAGCAATAGAATACACACACCTTTGGCAACATGTCCAAAAATGCTTTCTAGCTTTTCATTCACTTACTGATGTGAAACTACATTCTCCTATCTAACCCAAATCAAGGTCACTGAGGTACCATAGCAGGCCATTAAGGTCACAAATGACTGATACCCATCTAGAAGGTTTAAACCATAAGCATAAACCTCCATGCTGCAACCAAATATTCAAATGTGTTCTTTCCAACCAAAGCAGACACAACAACGTCACTGAGGTTAACTTTAAAATTAACAAATAGTTTTCAATTTTTGCAATTATTAAGTACATATTAGTTAGATTTTTACAAACTGATGTCATTTTTAAGTCTATCTGAGTGAAGTTTCTTGAATGTGGCCTTATTTGATTAGAGGTAAATTAATGTTCTTTCAATGTACAAAAGATCCCCCACCTCTTTCTGAAGCTGTTAGCTTTGGGCGTGTGTTTGAATGCAGCAATAGAAAAGACAGTGATTTTCCAGTGGTAGTGGCTTTTTTCCATGAGAGATTTTAAAAAATCCCTTCTCATAAAAGGGATTTTCTTGCTATATCTTTGAATTTTCCTTTTCCTGCATTGTATCTTTTCTCACAAACAGCAATCATTTAAAAAAATGGTGAGAGGAATTACAGAATATCTGTGTGAAACCCCCTGTGCTTTCTACTTTGTTCTGTTTTGTGTCTACCAGTCTGAAGAAAGTTTCAAAGCAACTTTAGTAACTTAACCCAAGCTTCTCTCCTTTCTTTTGATCTCTCTTAGCTAGGTCTTCTGAGAGCTGAAATTTTAATTTAATTGTTTCATTATCAATAAGATTTTCTCAGTCTATTTCAGAAGATCAGGTTTGAAATACAAAATTCTGAGCCTATTTGAGAAATCATTTTCTCAAAAGGCCTGCATTTCTTCTAAAACAAACAATTTGATCATCGCTTGAAAAGAAAACTTAACAAAGTTTTTAAGCAGAGTAAAAGTGATTTTACTGCAAACATTTTTTTTCTTGATTTGAAAGAGAATCAATTGGTGACTGTTATGATCAGTCCTTGTCAGCACTGCTCTTTGTTCTTTAATTTCCATGCTAATTGACAGATAGGGAGAGCTGGATGAATAGCTTTTTCAAAACATTACTTCAAATGCTGAAAGAGTGAGTTTTAGGGGGGTATTGTGACATTTCCTCTAAACTGACTTGAAAATACCAGCTTTTCCAGGAGCCTTTAATAATGCTTTTTTCTTATTTAAAAAAATAATAGTTCCTTGATGTATTAAAATGCATCTTGCATTCATTTTTAAAGTTAATTTTTATCACACAGAGTAAGCTTATATTTGATAGTAAAATATTAAATCTGCAGTGCACAAAATAGTGAATCATAAATAAAACACTAATTTGTTAAAAATATCTCAGCAAGATGTATCTGGTTTACTTTAAAGAAAATGAATGACTTCAAAATCCATAGAAGTAACAGATATGTAAAGATTGTTTACATATATGAAGCTGGATTATAGCACTGTCTCAACTACTATCAAATTTTATAACTTAAAAAAATTACTTTATCTCTGGATACCAACTTCCTAATGAAGGTATATATAACCAGTTTCCTGGTGACCAGATGAATTGAAAGTTTGTGAGAAAAGTTTTTAGAAGTATACTGAGAGCAAGAGAGTTTTCTTCACGTATCTTCTATCTAAAGAGGGAGTCACAGTCTAAGTATCCCTCCCCTCCATTGAGATGGAATAAAAGTGGCCTAAGCTACAGGTGCAAATGCCTTAGGAGAGACCACGAAGAAGATTATCACGTGGAAGGCAGCTATGGAGTTCTAAAATGATTCATAATCCTTGAAGATATAGGTAAAGATGTGATTGCAGTCATCACTCAAGCTGTTTTTGGCTATCTCCATGTTTTCTTGCTGAACAGAATATAAACAGAGAAGAGGGACAATCAAGCCATTCACCTGTCCTCAATGAAAGTCACGTTTGTCTACTCTATTGTTTCATTTTAAGATCATTTCTATTTATAATAGAGAACAAATCGTGAGCCAGTTGAAGCCTGGAGGATTCTGCAGAAAAGATAATGACATTTTCTGTGTTTGTTTCTTGCTCATCATGGCTCTTGCCCTCCTTAAATCGTGTATGATAGCTAAAGCACACATTTAGTGTGATCTGGGTTAAATCAAAGGTACCTGTGCCATACTAGAAACTATCTGCTTGAGGGGAGAGACGGAAGCCAGGGATAATTTCCAGTGTGTAAAATGGAACTTGGTCAAGTTTCTGTGAATAATTGGAGAGATAAGAATCACTGCTTCAGATAAACAGATGCAGGTGCTTGCCTTGACAATTGGACTTTTGTAGTTGTTGGCATGCATCATTCCCTGCTAATAATACATTGGCACCTTCAGACTAGTCCTGGGCAGTAAAATATGTCATAATGTGTTTTCTAATTTTGCACAGACTGAGGATTTTACACTTGGGTAACACAACCACCTGAACAGGGGCACCTGCCAACAATGTGAACTCCAAATACGTTTTGTTGAAACAACTGGTATAAGGCCATGACATGTGTAAACATAAGAGTTATAAGTTGTGATCCAGAATCTCTTTATAAGTTCAACAAACACTATAAATTCTAGCATTCTTTATTTTTTCTCAGACTAGTTTAAAAGTGAATATTTTTCATGCTCCATTTCAAATACAATAGAGTCTAAGTAAAAGTAAAATGATGATTCATACTTCCTTTAAGAGAACAAAAAAAGAGAATTACAAAACATTAACCATTTTTGTATTTATTAGATAACTTATGTACCAATGTGTGTTTATAAAATTCCAATATCGAGCCATGGTTGAATCATCTTTATATACACTTACATAGTTATGGAACTTAGTCATGGAAGCATCCAGTAAATTTGTTAAAAGGTTAATTAGAACTCTTTATTGGAGACTTACAAGGACCCATGTTGTCATCTCTCCCCTTTACAGAGATAGCAAGCCTTTCAATTAAAAAACACTTGATATTCAGATTTTGGTAATTTCCCAACCTATGTGTCCTTAACCTTCACTATAGATGAAACAAAGTTCTAACTATCTAGAAGAAGTCACGTATTTGTATACAAGTTTGAATAATTGATGGCTTGACTCTAAATCTATGCAAAATACAAATGACCTTTGTGCAGACAAAAATGCACATAAATGAAATTCCAACACCTCATTTGAAAAATATATAATATTATGAAAGAGATATGTAAATGAATACAACATTTTACATATGATATATAACATTTTACATGTAGTAGTTTATGTTTTATCTGTAAAATTTAAGGTATAAAACATAAATATTTGTATGTTTATGACCATGAGGGAAGACAGAGAGAAGTGTAAATGATTATTATCTTTGAATAATGAGGTTAGTATGTTTTTTCCTTTTTTACAACACTGACTATTTAAAATAATTATTTTAATTTCTAGAAGACTGATAAGGGCAACGCAGAACAGTATGTATCAAAATATAAATGAAAGTCACATATCTTATAAGCACAGTTTTTGAATTTATGATACCTGGCTCTCATAAGATTGGCACTGAATAGAACAGTTATTCTCTTAGAATTTCATTAACATCTTCTACTACCAATTTATGACTATTTTTTATTTTCTTCTGACTTTTCTGAGTCTGTGAAAATTTCTCTTTTCATTCTTTTAAAGTAAATAAATCTTAAAGTTCTTAGGACATTATACTCCTTGATCCAACTGTACTCTTTTCAAAAGATATTAATAGTTCAGTCTCAGTCAGGTGAGGGCAGCAAAGAGCAGAGAAAAGAGAGAGTAATTTCTTTGTCCCTTGGGCAGCATAGCTAGGGAACTTTTGAAGCAGGGCAGACTTTGACCTGGGAATAACAACCATCAGTCAGAAGTGTGGCAATGAACCACACGGGGAGTGTTTGTTAATCTCCTGAGCATTTTGCCCTGCAAAGTTTTAGAAAGAGCACAATGAGCAGCTATGTGCAAATTGAGGGAAACAGGAGAGCTACAGTACACAGAGTTTTTAACCTCAGAAACCGCCTCCAGCTAAGCAGGATAACTTTAACAAGGCACCCAGACACTGAGCACACCTCCAAGTGCTAGCTTATTTTATCAATGGTCCTTCAAAGTTGGTCAATACTTGTAGCTAGATATGTCTAGCCATAACAGAGCCCTGTATAATCAAAGGAAAGATAATGAACACCAAATAGTACCACTTCATCCCAGCTTTCCATACAGGTCCCCTTTAGAGCCACACAGGCTGCCTTTGAGAGTTTCAGACAAATAAGAATTGTGTTCAGATCCACAGAAAATAGAGAAAAGAGCAGTAGCTACCTATGAAAACAGAACATTTGTTACCTTCCCTCTCTTTGAAGAAAATGGAAACAAAAAATTCCCCAAACCCCAGAAATCCTGTGTGGCACTAGGTGTTGGTAATACACAGTAGTACTCCCGAAACACACACAGTTTCACAGACAAAGCACAGAGATGGCTGAAGTGTGATCTGGACGTAGGGAACCAATCTAGGCTGTTGTTCAGATGATTACTTTGTATTCTAGAAAGCAATTTTTCTCAAACTGTAAGGAGAGGGGAAAATGTAACATTCCTCTAAGGAGAAAAATTTTAATCATTTTTAGGGCATACCTGATTTAGGGCATGTATTTAAAAAATCAGTACCCCCAAAAGACCCTGATATCTTTCTGTTTTGTGGTTCACCACCCCATTTGCAAACTACAAGAGGAGTTAAGTTATAGTTAATAAGAAAAGTATATTTGATTCCTAAGCTTGTATCTGAGGATAAAGTAGATTAATTTAAAATTCACATATCCTTGTATTAGTATTCCAAAAAGAGTAACATTTAAGAAGTAATAAAGCATTTCAGATTATGTTCAAATACCTGTCAAATGTTAGTTTTAAATCTATTTACATATACTTATGTTGACAGTGCGATAGTCTGTAGTAAAAAGGCAAGTTCCGTTATCAATGTTTGATGCTGACAGCTGCCAAGTCCCAGCCCTTTTTGCTTTCTCCATGTTACGTTCCTCAGGAAGTCAACAAGGAAGCCCAGGTGGCCCCCCATTCGCCACAGGTGGGAAGTTTAAAACATGTAAACCATGGGAGCTACAGCCTCATTCCCAAATCACCAAATCAAGGCCACTTCCCCTCTCTTGGCCTCTTAAACCATTTTTGAACCTACTTGAGAAGTTGCTATGTTTCCCCCAGAAGACATCATATGAGTAATGACCCACACCACTGTGACCAGACATCATCAATCTTTTAAGGGGTGGCAAATTTACACTCTCTGTTTGAGCTGGGATGTCTGTCTCTTTCCCTGCCTTAGACATCAGTGCTCCTGGTTCTTGGGCTTTTGGTGTCAGACCGGAATTTACTGCACAGGCCTCTCATTCTCCGGCCTTCAAACTCAGACAATTACATGACTTGCTTTTCTGGTTTACCAGTTTACCTGAGAAAGAAAGATCATGGGACTTCTCAAGCCTCTGTACCCATAACGAACTAAAATCAATCCTATTGGTCGGATTCTCTAGAGAACACTGACAAATTCACATACATAGCTATTGTATATTCTCTTCAATAGACACATTTCATTTAATACTCTTTAGATTTTCTAAGATATTTTAATATGTTGCATACATTTTATCTTAAGATACAATGTTTAAGAAGAAAATTGAAATTCTCGTTTGATTACATAAATTACTTATAATGTGTATGTCATTTTAAGTTGATACATGCCTTGATATATATTCGCAGGGGTTCAGTGAAATGCTATTGTGCTCTTTCATATGTACTCTTTCTTCACAAAATAAGCTGCCCAATAAGAAAGAATAAACCCCTGCAGAGAGTCCACATGTGTTTTTACTTACAGCCTGTAAATGTTATTCCCTCTAAGGATGCCTATTTCGCTAATAACTTTTAGAGTTGATTTTTATTGATCATTATCATCTTTCCAGATACTTTGGTCTTTTTTTTCTTAGCTTACCTGTTTTCATCCTTCTTTTTAATTTATTTACTTCTTATGATTCCTTCCAAACTGCATGTTCTTCTTCTCCTTCTTATTTGTAATTAAGGCACTGTCTTTCTCTGTTTAGACTGCAGTGTCCACTTTTCTCTTCTATATTACTTGGTCCCTTTATTGTTTAATTAATCAAATCTATACTTTCTAGATATTACTTTCTCCTATATTGTATGCTTTTTCTCATACACTTTAGATTTTTAAAATGAGTATTTCTCTCTTTCTACCTATACTATAGTAATCGGTATTTATATGTTTGTTTAACATTATGAAAATAGGGTTCGGTATGTTAATATCATACACAATTTATATTGTACTAAATGACAGTTAAAAGCTTGTTTAAATGGTGACATGAATGTACCTTGTTTACATTCGGGAAAGGCTATTTCTCTATTACTTTGACTTTGTATTTGATTTTGATATTTAAATTTAATGAAGATAATAGCTAGGTTGGAAAGCCAGGAAACCTTTTAAAATTTTGCAATAAATGATACTATTTATTGTAATGCACTTTATGCCAAATTATTTTAACCTAATATACAATGGCTAGATAAATTCTGTTATGTGAGTTACTTTGTTTCATGCAAAATGGAAAGAACACATTCTCACAGAAAACTATTATGAAATCATAAAGCCAGATCATAATCTATTTTAAATTTTATAGTGATTGCTAAGTTAGAATGCTTGAAAAACAAGCAAATTTAGTACTGAATACAATAAAACCTACATATTTAAACAGATCTAAGGAGAAAAATTCACATAAGTGATGAATAATTTGGGATATTTGATAAAATAAGAAATGGTAGCAATGATATTGGCCAATCTGTTATTTTAGAGAAGTAAATAATTCCATATGCATGTTACTGGGAAAATATTTAAACTGAACTCATTTTTTATTTTTTAAATTAAAATTTTATTAAAATAAATACAAAAAAATAAATACAAACATTAAAAATATGCTATTATAATGCACAGTTGTAAATATTCTGTTTGACAAAATAACAATAGCAATTATATCAAGGTGAAAAAGAAGAATGAATTAAACTAAAACATCTGTTCCATTTCAATAAAATTATTAAAGATTGAAGTGCTACACACTTTATTAGAGCAAATATAGAACATAGCAACTAAAAGAGTATGTAAAAGAGCTTGACTTATTTACTGATTTTCCAGGGGGAAATGAGAGAGCAGACGCTCTTCTCTGATTTAGTTAACTCCTGATTGACATGAAAGATGAAACAAAGAGAATAAATAAAAACAGTCATACTCTACAGTAAAACTTTATTTCATAAAAAATAATGACTTTCAGTTGCATCTTCATCACTTTATAATTTCAGTATTTCCCAAACTTTTTCAGAAGTCTAACTTGTCATCTTTTTTAGAAGACTTTTATGACTTAAGTATATCATTTTGATCAGTGGTTGGGGGAGTCATAGGAGTGATGCAGTGCTCTTTAAAATACACTTTTACAAAATAAACTGCTACATTAGAAAGAATGAACTTCACTGGATATATGGGTAAATAATACATAGCTCAGGGGCCAAACCTTCAGCAGGGCTATATGTAACAATTACACACTTAAATTAATTAGCTATGTATTCATATTGCATGCCTGCACTTCGATGAATTACTGGTTATTTATTATTCTATATTTCTGGTGGATTTTGTGTCTGCTAAGCACAAATAATACTGTCCTGTTCTTTTATAAACAATGAAGGAAGAATTTTACCTCCTCCAGTGTAGGAAATCACTAGTCCAGCAGGAAGTGATTTTACTACCCTTTGCATAAATAGGATTGGAAAAAGATTAAAATAACATGCATTTTTTTTCTCATCTCAGTTTACAAATAAAGAAGTATGATGCCTTTCCTGTTCTTAAATTGTATTTTTCCATAAGCAATGAAGAAACTTAACGGTAATTTGTGCACAAATATTTTATGATTAATACAAGGAAAATAATCATTTATGTCTATGTGTGTGTGCATCTGCGTGTGAAAAAATTAAGCTCAATTTCAAAAAAATTCTAACATATAAACACTATCATTGTGATAATTCATTTAATAAATCTATACAAGCTTCTTGAGTCCCTCATACTCACTTTTCACTTTATTCAAATAAGCATGTAAATAACGTTCTCTTCTGAAAATAAGAAAAGTTGACAAAATAACCAATACTGCTTTAGAAAAACAAATTCAAAATTCATCACAAAGGAAATACTGATGACTTCAAAGAAATTTGAAGTGCATGTGTCATTAGTCTTCATATTAGAAATACCATTTTTCTGTATACATTTATTTACAAAAAGAAAATACCACTTGAAAATCCAGGAGGCATGTATACATTACTGAGGTTAATAACAAATGGAGGACAATAATTTGAAAAATATCTCATCTGAGAATAACTCATAAAATAAGGAAATTTAGGTATGTGGACTCATCGGAGAGAATATATATATTATATAAACATATATAATATATAAAAATTGTTTCTTCCAACGTATTGAATTATTTACTTAAAATGCAAACATATGGATTAATATGCTGGCACAGATAACAGAGGGAAAATCTAAATCCTTTCCTGGTAGGGGGCGGCCAGTACACACTACTGCCTCCAATCCATCCATTGGAGATCCCAGCACCATTCACACAGTGCCCTTTTGAACTCAAATCAACCAAGCCTTAACCCATTAGGGACTTCGACTTTGGAAGCCCAGGTAATTTTGCCATGTTGAAATTGTTGAAATCCTTGACCACAATGGAAATTATCACACCTTATATTAATTGTTTTTTATAGTTACCTCACTCTTCTATTCGGATTTTCTCTAATCCAATCTCCCCAGCCTTCAGGGCTTGACTATGGGTGCATTGGTATCCCTATGTTACCTAAAATAAAATCCTTACTATTTTCAGCATCATTTCAGAATGAGCAGAGTGTGAATCTGGCTCCAAGAAATCCCTTTCCCACCAACAAACCTATTAAGTGGTTGCTACTTGATCTTCAAAATTTCATTAGCTTTTGATGAGATGAGAAATGAGATATGGTTCCAACTTTCCCTACATTCCATTTCAAGACCAGAATGAAACTAATTCTATCTGCCTAATCTATGTCCTTTCTAATCTTCTTCCTTTCATTGGCCAATATGGTAATCACTCATTCTCATTGGTTGACTACTTTGGGAATCTAACTCAAAGTGTTTTGTCCTCTCGGATACCATTCAAAATTCAATTTCCCCAAATTGATGCCATTTATATTCTCTAACTTTACTGACAGTGTTTACTCTGTCAGTTTCCACCCTGACTTATTTTCAAAATAGTTTTCATGAAGGTTGGGATAAACTGCAAATATCTTTGCTAAACCTTAAGTTAGTTGAGATGATTTGATTCCTCATCCTTGCATATCTCTTTAGATACTATGTAAAGTTTGTCATTCTCTGGCAAATTCTCTGCCTCAGCTTTTTTGAATTGCATTAAGTTCTATGCAAAAAACTCAGGCTTTTAACACAGAATTCTCACTCTCCTAGGAATGGTTTCTCTTCTCTGACACAATTACCTGCTGCTTGATCATCTCTTAATCCTCATTCATGTCAAGTTGAAATGTCATGTTCTGTGGCATTTCTCCATAAATTATCTAGACGAAGTAGTTGCAGGAGCTATTTGTATTTTTGTTTACAGATCAGTAAATTAAGGTCCTATGTTGTTAGGAGGTAGATGCTTGTGACACAGGATTTAATGTTGCAAGAAAGGTTTGAATCTAGTTGCCTAGAATCAAAATCCAATGATAATGCATTAATATGAAATAATTTTCTTATCAATGTACTAATGAGTCATTCAATTACTCAGAAATAAGAAGAGGTATACTGAAACACTACCATTATCACAGTGAACACTTTGACCAGGTGCACCTTGACTTTAAGTACTACATGAGATTGATGCTTCCATTAGGAAAAATGTAATTGTGAGTACTGGAAATACAAGGGTTTAATAGCTTATAAAAGTAAAAAGAAACATGTTTTGTGTGGAAGAGGAAGATGGGGCCAAGATGGCAGATGAGCAGCAACCCACACACCCTACTCTTAAGGAGGGTATTAAAAGTTGCAAGTTGATGCACACATATGATGGACCTTCTTAGGGATCATTGTAAGTTATTAAATAATCAATGGGAGACACACATAGTAAAGGTGAGGAAGATGGGGTGATTCACTTAGAAAGATTGGACAGTACTTGGGAGAGGCATATGCATATGAGAAAGAATAAGAGTGGAGAACCCAAAATGTCATATTGCCTCCACAGACAGGACTGGGAAGCCCCTACCACTGCAAACCTCTAGAGTGATGAGGGAGTTGCTTGTAGATTGCACAGTAGTACTGCACTGGAAAGCAAGCTCTGGCTTCCATTCCTGGGTCATTGCATCTAATGCCATTCTGAGATTTGGGGTCCAAAATGTCTAGCTACATAGACTTCTGCTTGGCTGCAACCACCTCTGCATCACCCCTGCCAGGACAGAGAAGGAGAACGGAGAGAAGATACTCTCTCATACCCCATGACTAGCAGCTAAGGGCCCCACCCAATGGGGGGCTCAAAAAGAGCAGGAACTAGTAAAGCCATCTGAGAATGCTAGCACACAACTGTCTCAGTGAGATTTACACTGGGAAAGAGCTCCAGTGCCCCATGGTCTGGCATTGTGGCCCCACCCCTGCAGCTCCCTCAGTTATCCCTAGCCCTGCCATTCTACCCCTTATCTCCCATGTGCCTGGTCAGACAAGAACCAGTGGTTCAATGCTCCACCATGGATTCACTAGGTACATACCACAATTACACCTGACTGTGAGTGGGTTGAACCTTTGCAGTCTTGACACCCATCGCCACTGCCTAGACACTTTGCCTGGCTCCCACTGCCACCACCATGGAAAGAACCAAGTAGAGCAATGTCCTTCAATGTCTGCTTACATGGAGAGAGAATCACTTATTCCTTCACATGATCTTACAAAAGCTGTCTGAGGAATCCTTCACCACTTTGATGAAGATCCTCTAGTACATCCTCTAGACAATGACAATCACAGGGGACTGGAACAATGAGAACAACTGAATTACAGGTTATCAGTGTACCTGGCCCTCTCCTGCTGAGTCAGTCTTCCAGAGTCAGACACAAAAACTCCATCTAGGGCACTGTCCTTCTTCTTACTAAGTAAGAAGTTTCCCAGCTAAGGTGAATAGGTGAAGCAAAAACCTATATGCTCTTGTTATCAGAATTTCTTCTTAAGTAGGTTGTTGGTCTTGGGGATTGGAAGAATTGTAAGACAGGATTTATTTTATAGAAAGGAATACAGAAAAAATAGCAGAACTTCTGGCAGAGGGAAAAACCTAAGTTGGAAAAAAATCTTTCCCCTGGGTCCTTTGTCTAGGGGTATATATAGGCAAACAAAGGAATGGATACAATCCCTTATATTCTGGCAAATGTCAGTGCATTTCCTTCATGAAATTTCCCAGGCCTAGGAAATGAGGGTTCTCACTTTTAGTCCTGAATGGGGAACACTGTGTTGGAAACATTCCCAGTCCCAGAAGCTGTGTGCATCCTCCTAGGGCAGCCTTACACTGGCAGCACTGCACCCAGAAATAAGGAGAAAGATAGGTGGCTTGGGCAGCAGCGTGGGCTGTGTCCTGGTCTCCCTCAACTAACTAGGGACCTGCAGGCTTCTGTGGTGCTTGCTCCTCTTCATGCATTTGGCTCTCCAGCCCTTCCCTCCCCTTGTCTTGCTGTACCAGTACCTTCCAGAGCTAATGCAGAAGGTGCAGCAAGTCGCTGGGTTCCCAGCGCAGCCTGATCCAGGGCACCACCCACCCTGTATCACTCTGAGCTGAGAGAAGAGGATTCAAATAAGAAGAAACGAATAATAGAACTCTGGCAACATGGAAAGAAAAAAAAAAAAAAAACTAGCTCAACAGCCCCAAAGGATCCCAATATATCAAAAACAATGGACTCCAACCAAAAATAAATTACCAAATGTCCTATACATTTGCCACATTCAGAATATGGATGGCAAATAAAATGAACAGTTTGAAGAGAAATTGAAAACAAACTAAAAGAAGCCGGAAAAAAAAAATTTTTTTCAGGACATGAGTGAAAAAAGAAAAAAGTCCCTAAAGAGCTAGACAACACAAAGGATATAGTCAAACTTAAATAAATGAAGAAGTCATTTAGTATATTTCAAAATATAGCAGAAAACCTCAACAATAACAGTCTAACCAATGCAGAAGAAAGAACTAAGAACTTGAAGGTAAAGGTTTCAAACGAACTTAGTTAAACATTCAGAAAAAAAAAATCAAGGAAAGAACAATTATTCAGAGAAACATAGGACTTTTTAAAGTGAGACTACATATGAATTATAGTTATCTATGAAGGAGAAGAAAGAAAAACAAAAAAGCATGGAAAATCTATTCAAGGGAATTATTGAGGAAAACTTCCCTAGTATCATCAGAGATTTAGATCTAAATACAAAATGGCCATTGAACACTGAGAAGATTAAAAAAAAAAACAAAACAGGACATTTCCCAAACACATTTCATCAACCTGGCCAAAGTCAAAATGAAGGAGAAAATTGTACAAGCTGCATTAAAAAGCAATAACTAACCTACAAAAATCAAACAGCAAATATTTTATCAGAGACCTCACAAGCCAGAAGGAATTTGTGCACCATTTTTAGTAGTCATAAAAAAGAACAACTACTAGTGAAGAATTTTGTATTCTGCAAACTAAGTTTATAAATGACTGAGAAATAGTGTCTTTGGTAGTCAATAAAATACTAAGGTAATTCGTCATCAATAAATCTGCCCTACAGGAAATGATCATTAAGTGCACAATGCATGCAATAGCACAAGATGTTCTACCAGTGTAAAAACACCTGAAAGGTAAAGGTCATAGTTCTTATAAACCAATAGCATATGAAGAAAAATAAAGTATTACCCAACATAATAAACAGAACAGCATCCCACATATCAGTATTAACACTGAACGTAAATGGAATCCCAAGTGAGCAGGTGTAGACATTCTCATAGTAGATAAAATAGACTTCCAATTACAATAATAAAAAAGTAAAAAATGATCATTATATAATGTTAAAGGGAGAAACTCAATACAAAAACATAGCATTCCTAATTACACATGCATCTAATATAGGAGCTCTCAGATTGATAAAATGAATTCTACTATATGCAGTATTTAATCAAGGAAATAAAGAGTAGCATCATAATTGCTAAGGAAATCAACATTCAACTGACATAACTGGACAGATAACTGAACATAAAATCAGTAAAAAAAAGTTTGACTTAAATGGGATTCTAGAACAAATGGACCTAACAGACATTTACAGAGCATTCCATTCCCAACCTACAGAATATACATTATTCTTCTCAGGCCATGGGAAATATTCCAAGATTGGTCATATCTAAGGCAACAAAACTCCATAGAAAATTTAAAAAAACTGAAATTATACCACATATTTTCTCAGATCAAAGAGGAATAAAACTAGAAAGCAATTTCTTTTTATTGTTTAGGTTTCATCGAGGCTACAAAGTATTAGGTTACATTGATTGCATTTGTTAGGTAAAGTCCGTCTTATAATGGTGTCTCATTCCCAAAAGGTGTGCCATATACTGTGACTGCCCATCCCCCTCCCTTTCCCTGCTTCTTCAATTTCCTAACCCCATCTTGCATTAGATGATCTACTGCCTTCATATTAGAATTGAGATTCTTGCTTCTTCATCTTGTGATGGTTAGAAAACAAATTTTAAAAGGAACTCTCAAATCTATACAAAATCATGGAGATATAACCTGTCACTAAATGATCTCTGAGTCAATGATGAAATTGAGATGGAAACAAAAAGTTTCCTCACATGAAATGGCAAAAAGTAGACAAGCTATTGAAATATATGTAGTGTAGCAAAGGCAGAACTAAGGGGTAAATTTATAGCCTTAAATGCTTACATCAAAAAGAAAGAAATGTCACAAACCAACAACCTAGTGTCACATCTCAAAGAAATGAAAAAAGAACCCCAAACAAAGCCCAAACCCAGAAAAAGAAAAGAAACAACAAGGTAAAAGCAAAACTAAATGAAATGAAAACCAAAAGAAAAAAATACACGGAAAAAATAAAAAAAAGTTGTTTTTTAAGGAGATAAGCAAAATTAATAGACCACTATCTATTTTCTCACCATAAATAGATGAGAAAGGACTCAAATGGCCTAAATCACAAATGGAAAGTGGAGACATTACAACTGAGAAAACACAAGTACAAAATTTCACTTATTAATACTATCAAAACCTCTACATGCACAAGTTAGAAAACCAGGAAATGTATGAAATCCTATAAACTAACAACCTCCCAAGCTGGAATAATGAAAAAACAAAAGCACTGAACAGATCAATATTCAACAGAGAGATTTAAACAGCAATAAAATATCTCCAAAGTACAACAAGCAGCCCAGGATGAGATGGATTCACAGATAAATTCTACCAGACCTACAAAGAATTGACACCCATCCTACATAAAGTAGGAAAAAATACAACAAAAAATGAAACCTATAGACCAATATCCCTTAACAATATAGTTGCAAAAATTCTCAGCAAAAGACTAGCAAATCAAATTCAACAACACATCAAAAGGATAATTCATCACAATCAAGTGGGTTTTATCCCAAGCATGAAAGGATGGTTCATTATAGACAAATTGATAAATGTGATTTACACATAAACATAAGCAAAAGCAAAGACCATATGATCATCTCTACATATACAGAAAAAGCTTTTGATAAACTCTAGAACACTTTCATGGTAAAAATATTTAATTAGGCATAGTAGGAATTTACTTCAGAATTATAAAAGCCATTTATGATGAAATTTGAGAGAATGCCCCTGAAGAACTTAAGTAAGACAAGGATGCCCACTGTCACCACTACTGGTTAACATAGAACTGAAGGTCTCAGCCAGAGCAATCAGGCAAGAGAAAAAAATAAAGAGAATCCAAATTGGGAAAGAAAAGGTTAAAATATCTCTGTTTTTTTTTGTTTTTTTTTTTGTCAATATGATTTTGCTTTTAGAAAACCGTGTAGACTCCACCAAAAACTCATGGAATTGATTTCTAAATTCAGCAGTCTCAGATTACAAAATAAATATACACACATCAGTAGCATTTCTATATACTAGTAATAAACAAGTGGAGAGTCAAATCAAAAACTTAGTACCATTCTCAATAACTTTGAAGAAAACAAAATACCTAGGAATATAATTAACTAAGGGGGGTTAAGATCACCCCAAGGAGAACTACACAGCACTCACAAATCGCAGATGACATACACAAATGGGCAAAAATCTCCTGCTCATAGACTGATAGTATCAGCATAGTTAAAATGTCCATACTGTTGAAAGTGACTTATAGATTCATGTAATCGCCATCAAAATATCAACATCACATTTCACAGATCTAGAAAAAGTCCTAAGCTTTATCTGGAAACATAATGGGACTCAAATAGCCAAAGCAATAATTTTAAGTAAAAATAGCAAATCTGGAGGCAGCATATTACTTGACTTATACTACTAGGGATAATAACCAAAACAGCAAGCTACTGGTATAAAAGCAGAGACATAAACCAATGGATCAGGACTTTTTTTTTTTTTTTTTGCTATTCTGAATCTTTTGTGTTTTATATAAATTTTATGGTTTATTTTCAATTTTGTGAAGAATATTAGTTTTATTTTGATAAGAATTACATTGAATCTGTAGATTGCTTTAAACAATATTCTTTCTTTTGATGTAGAAAAAAGGAGTACCTTTCCATTTTTTCTTTCCTCTTTAATATCTTTCATTAATGTTTTCAAGTTTTCTCTGTAAAGATATTCACTTCTTTGGTTAAGTTTACCCCTAGGTACTTCATTTTATTGGAATATGTTGTAAATATAATTTTTGGTTTCTTTTTTAATTGTTTTTTGCTAGCATATAGGAATGCTACTAATTTTTGTAAGTTGATTTTGCATCTGGAAACTTTACTTTGTTCAACAGTTCTAATAGGTTTTGGTGGAGTCTCTGAGTCTTTCCAAGTATTACATCATGTCATCTGCAAAGTAGGATAATTTGGCTTCTTTCTTTTCAGTTTGGATATCCTGCATCTCTTTCTCTTGTCCAATTGCACTGACTAGGGCTTCTAGTATCATGTTGAATAAAAACTGTGAAAATGGACATCCTTGTCTTGTTCCAGATCTTAGAGTAAAGGCTTTCAGTTTTTCCTGGTTCTATATTATAAAGCTTTAGATTTTCCATGTATGGCATTTTTTTGTATTTAGGTATGTTCCTTCTACCTGCAGTTTGGAGAAATTTTACATGAAGGAATGTAAAATACTTATTGAATGCCTTTTAAAAAATCTATTGAAAATATTATTTGTTTGTCCTACAATCTATTGATAGATGTGCTACATTTTTTAAATTTTTGTATGTTGAACCATCCTTGCATTAATCCATAAAATGAATTGATCATGGCAAAAGTCTATCTTCACATGCTGCTGAAATCAATTTGCTAGTATTTTGTTGAGGATTTTTGTATCTATGCTCATCAAAGATATTGAACTATAGTTTTTTTTTTATGTGTCTTTGTCTATTTTTTTGTGACAGGATAATACTGCCCTCATAGAATGTGTTTAGAAGTATTTTCTCCCCCTTGATTTTTTGGAATAGTTTGGGTAGGACTGGTATTAATTCTTTAAGTGTTTGGTAAAATTCAGGAGTGAAACCTTCAGTCCCTGGGCTTTTCTTTGATGAGAGGCTTTTATCACTGCTTTCTTATTATTACTTGTTTTTGATTTATTCAAGTTAAGATTTCTTCCTGGTTCAATGATAGTAGGGTGTTTGTATCTGGAAATTCATCACATTCTTCTACATGTTCCAATTAATTAGCATGTATTTCCTCATATTAGTTTCTAATGATCCTTTTAATTTCTAAATGATACATCTCTTTAAGTCTAGCTTATTCTTGATAAGAGTGATACTATTTTAGAATCATACATAAAATGATTGATGAATTTATTCATTTGGATATACTAAGTTGGATAACTTCTTCCGCCTATTTCTGGGGATAGAAAGAATGTAGCCCAAATTTCTATGCAAATTTAAGTTAGTTTTGTATTTCTTTTTACCTAATCCTTTAGTTAAGGGGCCAATTATGATAATATTACCCTCAGTGACAAAATAATTTAAATACAGTAAATTATCCCCTAAAATTAGAGCAATACATTTATTTTATTTCATTTAGCATAAATAAATGTTTAAAAGATCTAAGATATGATTTATATATTTTTCAATTCAGCTATACTTTTTCTCAGTCTCAGATAGTTTAAAATAATATTAACAAAGGTTATATATATGTGTATGTGTATACACACACACACACACACACACACACACACCTGGAGGACTGAGTTTGGTAAAGGGGATGAAGTACTCAAATGGAATTTTAAAAACTTTGGATCTAGTACTTTTTTTTTTTTTTTTTTGAGACAGAGTCTCACTATGTGACCTTGGGTAGAGTGCTGTGCTGTCACAGTTCACAGCAACCTCAAACTCTTGAGCTTAAGCAATTCTCTTGTCTCAGCCTCCCAAGTAGCTGGGACTACAGGTGTCCACCACAGTGCCTGGCTATTTCTTTGTTGTGGTTGTCATTGTTGTCCAGCAGGCCCAGCCGGGTTCCATGTATGTGGCCGTCACCCTAACCACTGAGCTATGGGCACTGAGCCTGGATCTAGTACTTTCTATAACTAACTAATGAAACCTTTATAGATATCACTTTCTTTATTTGATAATTAACAGGCTTAGGCAACTTTTCAAAGGTAATTTTTAACATGAATAACCATAATCAAAAACTTCTGTGACCTCCTATAATAAAGTAGTTTCTAGAAGAATGAAGAGGAATGAATCGTGCTTCTGCTATTTAAGGTCCATTGCTATTGCAGAGGAATGAGGAAGAACTACCACACATGGAAAGCTGGCACAAGCTGGCTGTTCACAAGCTGACAGCCATATTTCAGGTTTTAGTAGTATATCTTCAATGTTCAGAAATTCAGTTTCATTAGTAGATTGAAGGTAACAAGTCTCTGTGGAGTCTTGCCTACTTTAATAATAAAACATACATGGTATTGCTGTATGAATCAAGAGACAATTAGTTAATCTAGACTGAAAATATAAACAATAAATTAACCATTACTTTCAATTTAATTGATCCACCCACTTCTCCTATTTACATGAGAAACTGAATCCCCAAACTGCTTGTTGACATGGAAGAAGAGCAGTTGAATTAGGCATATTTTTAAAGGTATTCAATTACACAGTGAATCAAATTTTTTTCAGGAATTATAGATCTCAAAACAGCTGGTACACAAATTCTTTGTTCCTAGCTTTGAGAAGAAAGGAAACTATAGCAGAATACAGGTTGAAATCTTAGCTGATCTGAGTAGTATCCTATTGGTTTAGCAGATTTAAATTATAACTCAAGCTTGTTTTATCACAGTTGACCAGCAACATGCTTTGTAAATCACACTTTAGATAGCCCTAGAATAGAAGACTGTCTCACATGAAGCAATAGAAATGTAATGACAGTCACTTATAATGATATACATGTTTTTTCTTTACCTGGCAACAGAGTACTTCAAATTATTAGTAATAACATTTTACTATTACATTTTCACAATATTATCACTTTAGTGATCCCCAATTTTTTAATTCCCAATAGCAGATGCTGTTAGTACCATTATATATCTTCTTCCATGATAGTTTCCTCAAATCTCAACCCTCTAGCATCCACAGCTTTTTACACAAGGGCTTCCTATGTGCACCAAAAACCTCTCTGTCAGTGGGTACTGGGAGAGATGCACAGGCTGAAAGGGCCTTTTGAGAAGTTGGTGGGAAAATCATCAGCTGAACTCTCATATTTATAATTTTGGGGTCCTTGATTTAAACAATTTCCCAACATTTTCTGGCAAGATTGAAATTCATTTGCCTACAGCGGTATCTTCCTTGAAGTCTTTTGGCCTTTATGGGGTTCCTCCCTTTTCATTTCATTTCTTTATGGTCCTACAGGTGTTTACAAATCACTTCCCAAATAATTCTTCTGCACCTCATTATTTTTCTCACAGTCTACCCCTGGGAGAACCAAAATCATGAAACTCGCCCATTCACAAATGACTTATTGACTTCCTTCCTTCCTTCCTTCTCTCTCTCTCTCTCTATCTTTCTTCTCTCTCTCTCTCTTTTGTTTTTATTTGTTTGTTTGTTTTTTTGAGACAGAGTCTCACTCTGTCATCCTGGGTAGAGTGCTATGGCATTATAATTCACAGCAACCTCTCCAACTCTTGGCTCAAGAGATCCTCTTGGCTCAGCCTTCCAAATAGCTGGAGCCTACCATAACACCCAGCTAGTTCTTTCTATTTTTAGTAGAGACAGGATCTCACTCTTGCTCGGGCTAGTATGTAAGTTCTGAGATCAAGCTATCACCCACCTCAGCCTCACAGAGTGCTAGGATTGCAGCCTGCCGTGCCCAGGCTCTATTGAGTGATTTCTATCAATGGATAATTTAAAATATTTTATTTCTTTTTTTATAAGGTAAAGAGTTACTGTTCAAGGTTCTACACTATGTGTTCTAATATGTACTAGCTTTAAAATCTAATTTAAGTGAACCACAAGGTTCCAAATGGCCATTTCACATTAGATTTAGATAATATTCCCTTAGAGACTTGAAAGGCAAATTACCAGAAACCAGTGGTAATAGAATTGAGAATTCCCACAGAAATTGAGATGAGCAATCTTTAAAGAAGTATATACATCTATGCATATGTATGCATTTGAGGGACAAGGTATAGTTTTGATTGCAGTAGGAAGATTATACTGTGAAGTTTGTAGATACATTTGAAATGTGAAGAAAGCATATTGCAAGAACTATGAACCACAAGCCTGAGAGTAAAGCAACCTATGTGTAATAGAGTACTATTGATGGATTTTACAATATATAAGTATCATATTTTAAATTTAGCTACAGTCTTAGTACATAAATCTAGTAGCAGCGAATAGCATCAGCATGACTGTAAGAAGAGAGTCTTCGGTAGAAGAATATTTATTGTTAAAACTGCAGAGCAGAAATTTTTTAAGTTACTCTGGGCCGAGAGATGTCACGCTGAGGGCTCAAACACATTCCAGAAGGAATTGATCATGTTGTAAAAAACACTAAATAGGCTGGAAAGAGCAAATAAAGATTGTCTTCAAACAATAAGACCTACATAGGCAATAAAAGGGGTCTAAGCAAGAGGACATTATACGCCATCACATATGAACAGGGTCCCTAGAAGCCTATGAAGTTTTAAACAAGTAATAAGGATTCAGCCATGAATAGGGGTTAAAGTAGCAGAGAAGACCATAATTCCAGAAGACTATATCTCCTAGGAAGATAATTGCATAGGAACTCAGGTATTGGAAGACAGATAAGGACTAGAGGCAGAGAGATAAAGTGAAGGAATAAGTACAGGGTATGTATTTACTTTAACAACAACAACAAAGAAAAAGCCAGGGAAGTAGCAGAAATTTAGAAATGTCCAGTACAGAGGTCATGCATGAACAAGTAATGTTAAATAAATACATACACATGTGGTTAAGTACAATATTTTATCTATTCAACAGAAAGAATTATAAAACAGTTTATTCCCTTCAGGGAGAGTATCAGAGTTTAATATGTGAGAAGGACACAAAAAAATATATCATTACATCATTAGGATAGTTCATGGCAAAAAGATAGTAGAAGAGTGATGTAATGTGTTGAGTGATTTAAAGCTTATGCAAGAGATAGACTGGGTTTATATCTTAGCTCTGTCATAGGAAACGTGACTTATATTCACTAAGATTGTGATACTTATTATAAAGCCTAGTATCCATGCCCACAAGCCAAAGATCACAAAGAATCACTCAGCACCAAAGTTAGTTTTATTAAGTTGCTACAGCAAGGTGAAAGGCATATGATAGGAAATCATGGAGCATATCAATGAGGAAGATTTGGAAGAGACTTACCACAGAGTTTGGTTTAAGGATGGTTTAAAGAAGTGAAATTTTATTATAGATAGCATGCTTTCAGCAATAGGGACGGTTTTATAAGTAGGTATCTTAATTTCTCTTTAGAAAACTAGAGGAACAAAGCGTGGCTAGGGTTGGCATAGCTAAAGGTCAGCAGTAACCCATCTTAGTCAGGGAGGGGGCGCCTTTGGCTATTTTTCTGATTAAATTGGGTCCTCTTCTTTGTGTGCAGCCATGATTACTGAGTAGTTTTATTTTTGTCTTATTACACCATGGCCACAGAGTGGCTCTACCAGTTATTCTGGATATCTTTTACAATGGTTCCTCTTCAGTGGTTCAGTAGGCAAACTTCTAAAACAGCTTCCATTAATCCATGCCTGCTGATATTTGTGCCCTTGGGTTATTTGCCTCTTTGAACTTAGCTGGACCTAGTAATTTTTCTTTTTTTTTTTTGGCTGGGGCTAGGTTTGAACCTGCCACCTCCGGCATATGGGACCAGCGCCCTACTCCTTGAGCCACAGGTGCCGCCCGGACCTAGTAATTTTTCATCTAATGACTAGAATATTTCAAAAGTTATAGCATGTATCTTCCAAGATTAGGTTATGAAGACTATGGCTCCCATCTTATTACCACTCTCTGTCTTACTAGCACTTTCTGGATCTTTCTCTTGACTTTATGGCTGCTGCTTCTTCTTCTTCTTCTTCTTCTTCTTCTTCTTCTTCTTCTTCTTCTTCTTCTTCTTCTTCTTCTTCTGAAGTCATATACACATAGATTATGAATACATTTATGCATATGTGGGGTACAATGTGTTTTTTTTTTTATACAATCTGATGTGGTTACATCAAACCAATCAACATAGCTTCCGTCTCATTTACTTGATTATTGTGTTAAGACATTTATGTTCTACACTTGACAGATTTGACTTGTACCCTTGCAATATGCTCCATAGGTGTGGTCCCTCCGTTTACCCTCCCTCTATCAAACCTCCCCCCTCCTCACCCTTCCCACTCCATTTCTGTTCTTGATTCTGGGCTAAAGTTGTGTTCTATCTTTCATAAGAAAGTGTGAGTAAATATAAGTTGGTTTCATAGAAATACTGAGTACATTGGATACTTTTTCCGCCATTCTTGAGATACTTTACTAAGGAGAATATGTTCCAGGTCCTTCCATGTAAACATAAAAGAGGTAAAGACTCCATCTTTTTCTAAGGCTAATAGTATTCCATGGTATACATATACCACAATTTATTAATCCATTCATAGGTTGATGGGCACTTGGGATCCTTCCAAAACTTGTCTATTACAAATTGAGCTGCAATGAATAATCTGGTGCAAATATATCTTTTGCAAAGTGATTTTTGGTCTTTGGATATAATTCCTAGTAGAGGAATTGTAGGATCCAATGGCAGGTGAATTTTTAGATTCCTGAGTGTTCTCCAACCTTCTTTCCAAAAGGAACATATTAGCTTGAATTCCCACCAGAATCTAGCTAACACAGGGTTCACCAACTTTCTCTTTCTCCTTTCTTAATCATTTTTATCAGAAAAATATAAATATTGAGTTGAAGCATATATAGTGTTATCTTGGTTACTATTTATGTTTTTAATAAGTACCAAATATTTCAATACCTTCTACATTACTTCTACCTTTTGAATAAAGTTTCTGACAAAAATTATGTCATTACAACTATATTGCTTCATTAATTGAACTAATTATAGTGGCATATTAATCATCAAAATATTCTCACCACTTTACCATTTACACTTAAATTTTTTAAATGATTATAATTTGGAATGTCTTAGATTTGTTACAATCAATTATCTTTTCTTAATCTTATACTTACAAAATAAAATTTTGAATAAAAATAATGTGTTTTAAAGATACATACAGATATGTATGAATAGTTCACTATCCTTATTGTATTATAAAATTGGATAGTTGTAAAATTTGGTTGGCTAAGTATTTTTCTAGCATGTGAATTTAAAGATTTCAAAATATTGTATCTTTAAAATAACAGATGTTGCAAGTGTTTTCTTTAGTGGGTTTTAATTTTTTTTAAAACATCTTTAACACACTTTATTTACTGAGTCCTTGTTTAATTTTCATGGAATAACTATTAAAAGAAATTCAGCATTATGAATAGGAATGAGTCACATTGCCTAGTGTCTACATGGAATCATTTCATTTGAAAATAATATTAAGTTCTAAAGAACTATAAATTTCCCACAGAAAACTATAGGCAAATAAGTTATTGTAAAATATTTTGAAAATTTATCTTATTCTAAGACAGTAACTAAACTTAGATTATTTTATTTTGGGCATTATTATAATTTGGCTTTCTTCTATTTGTTTTCACTTCTATTTACATATTTTATTTAAAAATTTTTAACTTAATTTTACATTTTTCATCCCATTATTTCTTTACCTCTCTGTGCTTTTAGAAATTTGTGGGCAATTTATAAAATTATATGTCAGTATTATTTTCTGAAAACTTTCACACGTTTGAAGTATATTACAACTAACAGGAACATTATTGCATATGACATTTTTTTAAACAATTCAATAATTAATACAATTTATTGGAAAACACAGAAAATGATAAGCATAACATCATGTAACTAAGAAAATGATAATTCTAATTTGGAATTTATAATATTAATAAAGTAATCCTATTTTAATTAAAGTAGAAAAATGTGATTATATGGTATGCCTAAGTAAAAATGAATAGTAAAAATGTTATCAGCAAGGGTATAATTCTCTTCATGACAAGCAACATAAATAAATAGCATTTAAGAAGGGGAATATACACAAACATAGATATATGTATACACACACACACATATACATACATATATCCTGTACCTGTGCATGTGTGTGTATATATATATATATGTGTGTGTGCACATATATAGATAGGCAGAGAGATAGATACAGATACAAATAAATATTTTTAAAGATTATAGGCATGTCAAAAATCAATTTCAAAATCACTGGATGCCATGTAGGACCTTGAGATCATACAATAGATTTACAAGAGGAACTGCCTTTCCATCTAACCCCTTTTTCCCCAATTATAAATTTAGTTCCTAGAGAAAATATTTTTTCCTTTCCATTTCGCAGCTCTGTTGGTCAAGAAGTGTTCTTTGTTTCTGTCATTACATGTTACATTATTACTAAAGACAGAGCAAACAACCTACTAAACCAATCTCATAAATGTAATTACATACTTGTCAAAATCCAATTAGCCAGAAAGTAGTGTGACAGTTAGATCTACTTCTACATGGATTATTTATGAACTTGTTCAAGATTATATGGCCATGAATACATCCTGAAATTATGGTAAGAGACAGTATAGTTACCATAGTGACTAAAATGTCAGCTGTAGGATATAAGATATAAAAAACATAGGTAATCTGGTATCTCAGAGATGCAGAGGAGTGTGGAACTTAAATTATATTGGGTATATATCTTTCTTGACAGTTCCTATGTTTGCAGTTTGGAATCTCCAAAATGTGATATGACTTTTTTTTGCTTTTAAATTTAAGTATGCTTCATTTTTTAACATAAAAATGTATTTATTAATAAGCTACATACACATGAAATAACCATTAAGGATCTCTTCTTATCTTTGAGGGATACATAGTTTGCTATCTTTAGGGAGAAGTTAAACTTTAAATAATTTATTTTTTCACATATTTATTTTCAAGCTGCCATGGAAACTGCTTGAAGATTTTCTAAGTAAACTATTATCATGTACCCTGTTGGTTTGACTTTAAGTCCATTTCTGTTTTCCCCTTACACCCTTAATAAACAAGCAAAAATTGTTATCCTGTCAAAAGGAAAATCTCTTACCTGAAAATTCTTATGAAAAAGATTAATATTATCAAAAATAAAGTTTTTATAGAAGTTAGGTCTGATTTCAACTATTTTTATGAAGAGGCAAATAATATACCAACTATGTAAATTTTTCCTACTCAAGAACTTTAGCATATCTGGCTTAATAAAATGTCAGAGATAATCAAAGCAATATGGTCTTGAGTTCATTTGTTAAAGAATTATTCTTGATGTCAAGAGGGACAGATAAAAATAAAAAGGGCCAGGAAACATAATTAGAGGTCTTAATCTAACTCTCTCATTCTTGTGCCTATATAAAAAGATATTCAACTGTTTTACCTTCCTGACAAGAACTTCAATTTCTTATTTACCATTTTAAGATAAGATTGCATTGCTTTCCAAAATTATATTGAATTATTTATATTTAATACATTATATGCTTTAATAAGAACATTGAGTGCTATGATTATATTACCTAAACTATATAGTTCAGGTCATAAATCAACTTCAACATGAATGATAACATAGCTTGTAGGCTCTGTCTATATGTATGTGTATATACATGCATATATGTATCTAAAATATTTATATAGCTCCTTTTATTGTATTGCTGGTATTTTGGTGTAAAAATTAATGCTATTTGAGTAACAGAAATCTGTTGTACAAATATAATTCGTTCTCTCTAAGAAATATTTCTTTGAAATTTTTTTATATCACCATTGAAAGAGAATATCAAATTTGTTTTTTTCTTTCAAACCTGATACTTTTTATACCAGACCCGATACCCATAAAAATCCCAACTGTACTTCTACAAACTGAAGTCTCCAGAAATGCACATGCTGATTTTTTATTTATAAATCTTATCTTGATCCTGTGCAATTATTATTTCTGAATACTATCTCATGTTACATCATAACTATATTAATAATGTATATTAAGCTTGATAAATAAGGCATATAAACAAAATTCACCTGGTTATTTCTTATTAAAATTGGATAATGGAATGTCAAGAGCAATTCTACTTTTATCAGGCACTGTTTGGTGCCATAAGATAGAGAAACGAAGGAAGCAAGTTGTCTATACTTAGAGAATTCACTATGATAATAGTAAGAGGAAGCTTAATATTAAAAATAATAAACTAGTAAGAGTGATAATAGATGTCACCACATTTAATGCCTATTCTGGAGAATATACTATGTTAAATATTTGAGGAAATACTATCCCATTTAATACAGGTTTCCCATGATACCATTATTACAGGCACAAAGTGTAAAATATGGGACACAAGGGTAAAGCCAGGAATCAAAACAGGATATCACTGAGGTGAATTGTACAGGCTCTCAAGTGACACTTGGTAATTTCAAGATTCTACCCATCTACTCATAGCTCATGTGTTGTCAACTCAATTTACTTAACCTCTCTTATATCAGTTTCCTTAATTATTAAGTATAATACAGCACTATTTACTTTCAAGTTTAAATGTACTTGTAAGCATTAAATGTGTCCATAATTTAAAGGATTTAGAATAGTCTTTAGACATTATGTTCAAAAAAATTTATTATTATTATTCTTTGAATAAAATTAATTGGTTTTTCATAATAAAAGTATGCCTTATGTTTACAATTTAGCCAGTTGTCTTTAAATATTTGACATCTCTATTTTGTTTTACATTTTTACTGGTGTATTAGTGATTTTTGGTTGTTTCTTTTGTTTTGTGTTATTTGGGAAAACAGAAGTGATTCTATGTAATTAAAAAAAATGAAGGTGTTAATATAAGAATTAAGATCTACACCTTGTTGAAAGATTTGCCATGAAAAGGTCAGAGAAGTATTCACTAAAGGTCAGAAAAAACAAGAAATATAACGGCTGAAGCTTGAAACTGCATTCAAGAATGGTCCTGGGAATGTCATGTTCACACATATGTCTTGCAACACCCACTGACAGAGAATACAAATTTCTTCTCTACCTCCTTAGAGATCTCTTAGGAGCCTCCTATTTCATAAAGCAAGAACTATATGGAATAAGGGTTTGAGTAAATGCTGTTTCTGGCTTCCTTGGAACCCTGCAGAAGAAACTGGTGGCAGTGATGCTAATTTAAGGATAAGGCTTCCTAGTTATCCTTTGCTTTGCTAGGAGATTTGTATTCTCCGCTTTAGGAACAGAGATTTAAAGATATTAAATAACATAACTAAGACTACCAGATATTGAGTGTCAGAGTCAAGATTTGAATCCATCTTTGCCTGACTATTATAATGTTTATATCTTGTTTTAGCCACTGAATGTGAAGTCAGATAATTAAGTTCACAAACTCACCCTTAAAAAAGTGCTATGTATCTCATTGCTGAATATCACTGGTCAACTTTGAAGTACACCCCTTGGCCATGTGGTGAGTGTAGTGATAGCAACGAAGTGTGTAGCACTTTTCTATAATGAGTTCACAATTTTCAGACCTCCTATGATGTCAGCTGTAAAGGACATTCCAGAAAGAGTCCAAAAATTGCTTGGAAGTGTGGACTAAGGCTAGAGTTGGTGCAGAGCTTCCCAAGGGGTGTACCTTGAGGTAACTATAGTGATCTTCAGCAATGAGGTATGTAACACTTTTTATGAGGATGAGTTCCCAAACTTAATTGTTTACCTCATATATTCTTTCATCGAGGTGCCATGCCTAAGTTGTAGCATGTTAAACATGAATATTTTTTAAAATATTTTCAAGAAAATGTTTTATTAAATTTTAGTAATGTAGAAAATTAGTGTTGGACACACAAAACAGTGTAATCACAATATATTTAAAGTTTGCATTTTTTAAAAAATGGGCAATCAAAAGTTAAAGATGCAATAAAGCATCAGATAATTTTAATACTGATGAAATGTATGCTGTTGCTAGAAAGGTATAATTCAACCCTGTGTAACTGAAAACTGGATATGTCTAGCAATATTCACTGACAGTAATCCACAGCTTGTGGGACTATGCAATGTTATAGTTACAAAATAAAATAATAGTAAATGATACATTCATCTTAGTAATTATCTTATATACAATGCTCTCTAGCTTGTTAACTGAAATCATATACTGCAGATTAATCTAGAAACAGGAAGTAAAATTCTTAGAATTTCTGATGTCTTACTTTTATTTAAATCACAAAATGAAAGGGAATCTGGATGAATCATTTGCTTTATTCTGTTTTCAGGATATACACCCACTTTATATGCAGAGACCTTTTCAGAAAGAAGTTGTTCAAGAGGTAGTCAGTATGTAAATCTACTAATTAGATTATTGCAAATACCAATAACACATCCTGTTGTTGCTTAAGAAAACAGAGTAGTCCCCACAATGTATTCATTATAATGTAAACTAAATATTTGCCTGACTACAGAATAGAATTACTTTTATGGCAATCGGTAATAATATGAATCTAGATGGTATAAGCCTTTTGCACAGCCATTTATCTTCTAAATGAGTCATGAACACAGAGATGCCAGATACTTTTTCATAAAAATGAAATCTGATAGTTATGTGGAAGAACTAAAAATTGAACTAAAAAATATTTCTTTAAAGTCCCATTTTTTTTTTTTCTGTTGCTCTATCTTTAACAAAATCACAAAGATGGGGTTTGGCACCCATAGCTCAGTGGTTAGGGTGCCAGCCACAAACACCAGGGCTGGTGGGTTCAAACTCAGTCCAGGCTTGCTAACCAACAATGAAAACTACAACAAAAAAATAGCTGGGCATTGTAGTGGACACCTGTAGTCCCAGCTACTTGGGAGGCTGAGGCAAGAGAATTGCTTAAACCCAAGAATTTGAGTTTGCTGTGAGCTGTGATGAAAGCTGTGGTACTCTAACAATGGCGACATAATGAAATTCTGTCTCAGTAAATAAATAAATAACTGGGAATTCTGGGAAGATTGCCAACTAGTAGTAACCCTTGGCAGAGGCTCCTGACCAGAGGGAGAAAAACTGGACAGAATCAGACTCTATGAAGCCAAAGGTGAAGAGCTGAGCCAAGAAAGAAGCTCAGCAAGCTGAGACTCTAAAGTGCATTCAAGAAAACAACTTACAGGTACAACACCTATCAACTAGAGGACAGGAGACCCCTACCCCAAGCAGGAGGCCCAGTGAGGACTCTCTGGGAGTGAGTAGGGAACAAAAGAACTCTCATTTTACCTCACTGGAGAGAGCCACTAAATGCTGGATCTCTTTCTCCAGGGAGGTCCTACTTGTGAACCTTGACATGACCCTACCAGATCAAAATCGAACAAATATTTTCCCTCACAATTCCAAACTCCTAGTCCACCATTCCTACCTTGTATGGCAGTCTGAAGTTCTTCCCCCTACAGAGCACAGAGTGTTTGGTCTTTTCCTGAGAGACATGGCATAGTGTGGACCCCTGAACATCAGGACTGAATCTGTGATGAGTGGGGAAAAAAGAGAGCATGGGAAGAAAGGGACACTCCATGGGAGGAGGAGTAGTCCCCTGGTTATGACTTTGCCTGGCCAGTGGTGGTGTTAACCCTCAGTTCAGGGTATATCTGGCAGGAGCAGGTACAGAACCCCCGGCTCTGATGGTGCCTGCAAGTGGGAGAGTGGACTGGTGAGCACTCTTGTTGGGTGTGGATTAAGACTATGGGTGGGACGTGGTCCCTGGCTCCAATTAGGCCAGCAAGCAAGGAAGCAGTCACCAGTGTGGACTGAGTCTGATGGGCAGGGGTGTGGACCCCTGGCTCCAACTGAGCTGTAGGAGACCCTTGGATCCCTCTCTGTTGAGCAGAGTTTGTACTGCCTGAGACAATTTGATTGGAGCTTACATCTGGGGCTGTCCCCCCAGGTACACTCTGAGGTTGACATTAGAAGTTCTCTAGCAGAAAAGAACTGAAGGGTGGAGACGAGGATTCAACTGTCTACATCTCTCCAAAGCTGAGATTTAAATCTAATACTGTGGTTTCTTAGGATAGGGTAGAGATTGGCTGATTTCAAAATAAGAACAATCTTGCTCTATCTCACTAAGTAGGTCCTCAGAGTCTCTTGCCAAAGCTCTGAAAGGAGCCATCGTAAGGTTGTAGGGCATAAGCCACAACTACAAAGCCTAGTGCTTCAGTACGGGGTTGATTAACTCTACTACCTGGGAACCCTAATTCAATTTCACCCTACCAGTTCTAGCAATCAAATTGTGGAAAATAAACATGTGGTAGAACCAAAAGAAGAACTCTGTTGCAACATGAATAAACAGAGTAAATCAATCCCCCATCCCACAAGAAATGACAAAGGAGATACAACCAAAGATGCCATGCATAGACAAATGGCTGAAATGTCATAAATAGAATTTAGAATATGGATGGCAAATAAGGTGAATGCAGTGGAAGAAAAGTTAGAAATTGAAATCCAAAGAGTAGTTCTAAAGTTATTGTAAAAAATTAATGAATTCAAGGACGAAGGCACCAAAGATATGGACATAATGAGAAAAGAGATAGCAGACCTCAAGGAAATGAAAAAGTTATTTGAGGAGCTCCAAAATATAGTAGAATTCCTCAGTAATAGAGTTGACCATGCAGAAGAAAGGATCTCTGAAATTGAAGACAAAGCTTTTGAATATTCCCAAATGCTCAAAGAGGTAGATAAATGGAGAGAAAAAAAACTAATCATTCCTTGAGGGAGCTATGAGATCACTCCAAAAGATCAAACATTCGTCTTATAGGAATTCCTGAAGGAGAAGAGGATGGTCCTAAAGGTACAGATGCTCTACTCCAGGAGATTACTGAGGAGAATTTCCCAAGCATTGCAAGAGATACAGAAATTCAGATAGTAGACAGTTTCACAACCCTAGTAAGACTCAATCCAAATAAAGCATCTCCTAGAAAAATTGTGATTAACTTTGCCAAAGTTAAGATGAAGGAGAAAATTCTGTAAGCAGACATGTAAGAATAGCATTACGTACAAAGGGAGAAATATCAGAACAACTGCAGATCTCTCAGACAAAATATTTCAAGTCAGAAGAAGATTGTCATTGACCTTCAATCTCCTAAAACAAAACAACTTTCAGCCCAGGATCCTGTATCCAGCTTAACTGGGTTTCATTTATGATGGAGAAATCAAATACTTTAATGACATATACATGTTGAAGAAATTTGCCATAACTAAACCAGCTCTCCAGGATATTCTCAGACCCATTCTCCACAATGACCAGCACAATGCTCTATCACCAAAGTAAACTCACTCAGAAAATTTTCAACAATATCCAACTTCCTCAGTGGCAAAAGGTTTAAAAATGTCCGCTGAACTTTCATAAAACTTGACACCCAAAATACTACCAGGCTTATCAATTATCTTCATTAATGTGAATGGTTTAAATTGTCTTCTAAAGAGGCATAAGTTGGCTGACTGGATACATAAACTCAGACCAGATGACTATTGGATATGAGAATATCATCTTACCTGAAAGGATAAAAATAGACTCATGGTGAAGGGATGGACATCTATAATTCAGGCAAATGGAAATCAGAAAAAATCAGGGGTTGCAATTTTATTCACAGATACAATGGGATTTAAACCAACAAAGGTAAGGAAAGATAAGGATGGTCACTTCATATTTGTCAAGGGAAACACTCAACATGAAGAGATTTCAATTATTAACATTTATGCTCCCAACCAGAATGCTCCTTAATTTAGGAAACCCTAACAGACATGAATAATTAGATATCTTCATGCACTATAATAGTTGGAGATTTTAACACTCTTTGGCGGTGTTGGATAGATCCTCCAAGAAGAAACTAAAAAAAGAAATATTAGACCTAAACCTGACTCTAGAACAAATGGACCTAACAGACTTCTACAGAATATTTTATCCTAATAAAACTGAATATACATTCTTCTCATCAGTCCACAGATCATCCTCCTAAATTGATTATATCTTAGGTCACAAGTCTAACCTCAGCAAATTTAACAGAATAGACATTATTCCTTGTATCTTCTTGTACCACCATGGAACAAAAGCTGAACTTAACAGTAACAGGAAATCTTCACACTTAAACAAAGTCATGGAAACTAAATAATCTTAGGCAGGATAATAGCTGTATTAAAGATGAGATTAAGAAGAAAATCACCACATTTTTCAACAAAATGATAATGAAGACACAAATTATCAAAACCTCTAATATCATCTATCAGAAATGATAATGTAGAAAAAACAACAGATAACTCAGAAGTTCAAAAAATCCTCAATCATTACTACAAAAATCTTTATTCCAAGAAATATGAAAATATGAAGGAATGGGCCAATACCTGGAAGCATGATGCCTTCCTAGACTCAACCAGAAAGAATAAGAAATCTTGAATAGATCTATATTAATCACTGAAATAGAATCAACAATACAAAAATCTTTCTAAAAAGAAAAGTCCAGGACCAGATGGCTTCACATCTGAATTCTATCAAACCTTTCAAGAAGAACTAGCACCTATATTATGCAACCTTTTCCAAAGCATAGAAAAAGAAGGAATAGTTCCCAACACATTCTATGAAGCAAATATCACCCTCATCCCCAAACCATGAAAGGATTCAAAAAAGAAAGAAAATTATAGACCAATATCTTTAATGAATATGGATGCAAAGATATTCAATAAGATCTTAGAAACAGAATTCAACAATACATCAAAAAAATTATGCACCATTATCAAGTTGACTTTATTCCAGGGTTACAGGGTTGGTTCAACATACACAAATCTATAAATATAATACATCATATCAGTAAAGTAAAAAACAAAGACCACATGATTCTCTCAATTGATGCAGAAAAAGCCTTTGATAATATCCAGCATCCTTTCATGATCAGAACACTTAAGAAAATATGCATAGAAGGGACATTTCTTAATCTGATAGAGGCCATCTACAGACAAAATCAGCCAGAGAGAATATTTTATGAGGAGGATCCCCCAGGCAATTGAAGAAACACCAAAAATCTGTTACTGGGATCTGATCAATCTAAAAATCTTTTGCAGAGTCAAGAGCACAGTAAACAAAGCATACAGACAACTTTCTGAATGGGAGAAGATTTTTGCAGGTTATTCTTCTGACAAAGGTCTGATAACTAGAATCCACAGAGAACTCAAACTAATCAATAAGAGAAGAACAAAGAGTACCCTTTCTATATGGGCAAGAGACTTGAACAGAAACTTCTCTGATGAATTCAGGCACATGACCTACAAACATATGAAAAAATGCTAATCATCTTTAATCATTAGAGAAATGCAAATCAAAACCACTTTGAGATATCATCTAACTCCAGTAAGATTAGCCCACATTAAAAAATCCCAAAAGCGGATGATGGCATGGATGCAGAAAGAAGGGAACACTCCTACACTGCTGATGGGAATGCAAGCTAATATGATCTTTCTGGAAAGAAGTTTCAAGAATACTCAAGAAACTAGAAGTAGACCTACCATTCAATCTTGCAATTCCTCTATTAGGTGTCTACCCAGATTTTCAAACATCATTTTACAACAAAGACATTTACACCAGAATGTTTATTGAAATCCCATTCATAATTGCAAAGACATGGAAACAGCCCCACTGCTCATTGACTTATGAATAAATTAACAAATTGTGGTATATGTATACTGTGGAATACTATGCAGCCATAAAAAATATGGAGACTTCACTTTTTGTTTTTTTTTTTTATTGTTGGGGATTCATTGAGGGTACAATAAGCCAGTTACACTGATTGCAATTGTTAGGTAAAGTCCCTCTTTCAATCATGTCTTGCCCCCATAAAGTGTGACACACACTAAGGCCCCACCCTCCTCCCTCCATCCCTCTTTCTGCTTCCCCCCCCATAACCTTAATTGTCATTAATTGTCCTCATATCAAGATTGAGTACGTAGGATTCATGCTTCTCCATTTTTGTGATGCTTTACTAAGAATAATGTCTTCCACTTCCATCCAGGTTAATACGAAGGATGTAAAGTCTCCATTTTTTTTTAATAGCTGAATAGTATTCCACGGTATACATATACCACAGCTTGTTAATCCATTCCTGGGTTAGTGGGCATTTAGGCTGTTTCCACATTTTGGCAATGGTAAATTGAGCTGCAATAAACAGTCTAGTACAAGTGTCCTTATGATAAAAGGATTTTTTTCCTTCTGGGTAGATGCCCAGTAATGGGATTGCAGGATCGAATGGGAGGTCTAGCTTGAGTGTTTTGAGGTTTCTCCATACTTTCTTCCAGAAAGGTTGTACTAGTTTGCAGTCCCACCAGCAGTGCAAAAGTGTTCCCTTCTCTCCACATCCACGCCAGCATCTGCACTTTTGAGATTTTGTGATGTGGGCCATTCTCACTGGGGTTAGATGATATCTCAGGGTTGTTTTGATTTGCATTTCTCTAATATATAGAGATGATGAACATTTTTTCATGTGTTTGTTAGCCATTCGTCTGTCATCTTTAGAGAAAGTTCTATTCATGTCTCTTGCCCATTGATATAAGGGATTGTTGGCTTTTTCATGTGGATTAATTTGAGTTCTCTATAGATCCTGGTTATCAAGCTTTTGTCTGATTGAAAATATGCAAATATCCTTTCCCATTGTGTAGGTTGTCTCTTTGCTTTGGTTATTGTGTCCTTAGCTGTACAGAAGCTTTTCAGTTTAATGAAGTCCCATTTGTTTATTTTTGTTGTTGTTGCAATTGCCATGGCAGTCTTCTTCATGAAGTCTTCCCCCAGGCCAATATCTTCCAGTGTTTTTCCTATGCTTTCTTTGAGGATTTTTATTGTTTCATGCCTTAAATTTAAGTCCTTTATCCATCTTGAATCAATTTTTATGAGTGGGGAAAGGTGTGGGTCCAGTTTCAGTCTTTTACATGTAGACATCCAGTTCTCCCAACACCATTTATTGAATAGGGAGTCTTTCCCCCAAGGTAAGTTCTTGTTTGGTTTATCAACGATTAGGTGGTTGTAAGATGTTAGTTTCATTTCTTGGTGTTCAATTCGATTCCAAGTGTCTATGTCTCTATTTTTGTGCCAGTACCATGCTGTCTTGACCACTATGGCTTTGTAGTACAGACTAAAATCTGGTATGCTGATGCCCCCAGCTTTATTTTTGTTACTAAGAACTGCCTTAGCTATACGGGGCTTTTTCCGGTTCCATACAAAACGCAGAATAATTTTTTCCAAATCTTGAAAGTACGATGTAGGTACTTTGATAGGAATGGCATTGAATAGGTAGATTGCTTTGGGAAGTATAGACATTTTAACAATGTTGATTCTTCCCATCCATGAGCATGGTATGTTCTTCCATTTGTTAATATCCTCTGCTATTTCCTTTCTGAGGATTTCATAATTTTCTTTATAGAGGTCCTTCACCTCCTTCGTTAGGTATACTCCTAGGATTTCATTTTCTTTGAAACTATGGTGAACGGAGTTGTGACCTTAATTAGCTTCTCATCTTGACTGTTATTGGTGTATACAAAGGCTACTGACTTGTGGACATTGATTTTATATCCTGAAACATTACTGTATTTTTTGATGACTTCTAGGAGTCTTGTGGTTGAGTCTTTGGGGTTCTCTAAGTATAAGATGATGTCATCAGCAAAGAGGGAGAGTTTGACCTCCACTGATCCCATTTGGATTCTCTTTATTTCCTTGTCTTGCCTAATTGTATTGGCTAGAACTTCCAGCACTATGTTGAATAGTAAAGGTGAAAGAGGACAACCTTGTCTGGTTCCAGTTCTAAGAGGAAAAGCTTTGAGTTTTACTCCATTCAGTAAAATATTGGCTGTGGGTTTGTCATAGATAGCTTCAATCAGTTTTAGAAATGTGCCACCTATGCCTATACTCTTCAGTGTTCTAATTAGAAAAGGATGCTGGATTTTATCAAATGCATTTTCTGCATCTATTGAGAGGATCATATGATCTTTATTTTTGCCTCTGTTAATATGGTGGATAACGTTTATGGACTTGCGTATGTTAAACCAGCCTTGCATCCCTGGGATGAAGCCTACTTGATCATGATGAATGACTTTTTTGATGATAACCTGTAATCTATTGGCTAGGATTTTGTTGAGAATTTTTCCATCTATATTCATGAGTGAGATTGGTCTGAAATTCTCCTTTTTGTTTGGGTCTTTTCCTGGTTTTGGTATCAGGGTGATGTTTGCTTCATAGAATGTATTGGGGAAGATTCCTTCTTCCTCAGTTTTTTGGAATAATTTCTGCAGTGCAGGAATAAGCTCTTCCTTGAAAGTTTGATAGAATTCTGGAGTGAAGCCATCTGGACCAGGGCATTTTTTAGTTGGAAGCTTTTTTATTGTTTCTTTGATCTCAGTGCTTGAAATTGGTCTGTTCAGGAGGTCTATTTCTTCCTGGCTAAGTCTAGGGAGAGGGTGTGATTCCAAATATTGATCCATTTCCTTCACATTGTCAAATTTCTGGGCATAGAGTTTCTGGTAGTATTCAGAGATGATCTCTTGTATCTCTGTGGGATCAATTGTTATTTCCCCTTTATCGTTTCTGATTGAGGTTATTAGAGATTTTACTTTTCTATTCCTCATTAGTCTGGCCAATGGTTTATCTATTTTATTTATTTTTTCAAAAAACCAACTCCTTGTTTCATTAATTTTCTGAATGATTCTTTTGTTTTCAATTTCATTGATCTCTGATTTGATTTTGGATATTTCTTTTCTTCTACTGAGTTTAGGCTTAGATTGTTCTTCTTTTTCCAATTCCATAAGATCTCTTGTGAGATTGTTGATGTGCTCTCTTTCTGTTTTTCGAATGTAGGCATCTAAAGCGATGAATTTTCCTCTCACAACTGCTTTTGCAGTATCCCACAGGTTTTGGTAGCTTGTGTCTTCATTGTTGTTATGCTCAAGGAAGTTAATGATTTCCTGTTTTATTTCTTCCTTCACCCATCTGTTATTCAACAGAAGATTGTTTAATTTCCATGCCTTTGGGTGGGGTTGAGCATTTTTGTTAGAGTTGAGTTCCACCTTTAGTGCCTTATGGTCTGAAAAGATACAAGGTAAAATTTCAATTCTTTTGATTCTGTTGATATTTGTTTTGTGTCCCAGGATATGATCAATTTTGGAGAATGTTCTATGGGGTGATGAGAAGAATGTATATTCTTTATCTTTGTGGTGGAGTGTTCTATATGCGTCTATCAAGCACAGTTGTTCTAGGGTCTCATTTAAATCTCTTACATCTTTGTTTAATTTCTGTTTAGAGGATCTGTCCAGCTCTGTAAGAGGTGTGTTAAAGTCCCCTGTTATGATGGTATTATCAGATATCATATTGCTCAGACTGAGTAAGGTCTGCTTCAAGAATCTGGGAGCATTTAAATTGGGTGCATAAATATTTAGAATTGAAATGTCTTCTTGTTGTGTTTTTCCCTTGACCAATATAAAGTGACCATCTTTGTCTTTTTTGACTTTAGTTGCTTTAAATCCACATGTATCTGAAAATAAAATTGCAACTCCTCTTTTCTTCTGAATTCCATTTGCCTGAATAATTGTCTTCCAACCCTTGACTCGGAGCTTTAATTTGTCTTTTGAAACCAGGTGTGTTTCTTGCAGACAGCAAATGGATGGCTTGTGTTTTTTAATCCAGTCAGCCAATCTATGTCTCTTCAGTGGGGAATTCAAGCCATTAACATTTATTGAGATAATTGATAAGTGTGGTAGTATTCTATTCGTCTTATTTGGTGAGAGTCCATTGCTTAGTTTTATCTTTTGCATCAGTGTGGAGGTTAGGTTCTGTCCTTTGATTTCTGAGTTCTTACTTTGCTGCTGATCCATTGTGGTGGTCAGTGTGCAGAACAGGTTGAAGTATTTCCTGTAGAGCTGGTCTTATTGTGGCGAATTTCCTCAATGTTTGTATATCCATAAATGATTTGATTTCTCCGTCAATTTTGAAGCTTAACTTAGCAGGGTACAGAATTCGGGGCTGAAAATTGTTCTGTTTAAGTAGATTAAAGGTAGATGACCATTGTCTTCTTGCTTGGAAAGTTTCATTAGAGAAGTTTGCGGTAACTCTGATGGATTTGCCCCTGTAGGTCAACTGGTGCTTACTCTTGGCAGCTTGCAGAATCTTTTCTTTTGTCTTGACTTTGGACAGGTTCATCACAATGTGTCTTGGAGAAGCTCGGTTAGAATTGAGGTGACCTGGGGTCCGATATCCATCTGAAAGCAGTGTGTCAGAATCTTTGGTGATGTTTGGGAAATTTTCTTTTATAATATTCTCTAGTATGGCTTCCATTCCTCTGGGGCATTCTTCTTCCCCTTCTGGAATTCCTATAACTCGTATGTTGGAATGCTTCATAAAGTCCCATAATTCTGACAGTGAACGTTCTGCTTTCTCTCTCTTCTTTTCTGCCTCTTTTACTGTCTGAGTGATCTCAAGAATTTTGTCTTCTACCTCTGAAATTCTTTCTTCTGCATGGTCTAACCTGTTGCTGATACTTTCCATTGCATCTTTAAGTTCCCTAATTGACTGTTTCAGTTCCTTCAGCTCTGCTATATCCTTTTTATATTCTTCATATCGTTCATCTCTTATTTGATTCTGTTTTTGGATTTCCTTTTGGTTATTTTCCACTTTATTAGCAATTTCCTTCATTGTTTCCATCATTTCTTTCATTGTTTTCAACATGTGTATTCTAAATTCCCTTTCTGTCATTCCTAACATTTCTATACTGGTGGAATCATCTGCAGTAGCTACCTCATGGTCCCTTGGTGGGGTTGTTCTAGACTGGTTCTTCATGTTGCCTGGAGTTTTCTGCTGATTCTTCCTCATGAGTGATTTCTTTTATCTGTTTCCTTGCCCTAATTTTCCTTTCGCTTCCTCTTGCTCTTTAAGTTCTTGTGCCTGTGGACTAAGGGTTACAGGACCAGAAGGGTGAGAAGGTTGAAGAGCAAAAAAAGGGGATGAAAGAAAGGAGGACCGAGTGATAAGAAAAAAAGAAAGATAGAGAAAGGAGAGGGGGTGGGTATAAGGAATATTGACAAAAAGAAGAGAGGCACAGAAAGAGGGAGACAGGGCAATATAGGTGTACAGTAGGGTACTTTGACACAACCTTAAAAAAACCCACCTTCTGGGGGTGCCCAGTTGCGTGGTTCCCTTGAGGTCAGCAGCTCTTTGCTAACCTGATCAGACACAGTACCCCACCTCCACCAAGTAGAGAGGAAAGACAAAAATGCTATAAATCAAACCAAAAGAAGCAAACAGAAAACTTTACGGGGATAAAATTGGGTGAAAAACCAAATTATATTGGTAGAAACACTAGCAAAAATGAAGTTGAAGTTATTAAAAAAGGCAGCAATGGGAAATTATAATTAAACTAGGAAAATTGAGAAAGAAAAAGGGATCTGTGTGGAAAGGATTGAAATTAAAAAAACAAAAGAACATCAGCAACGTCAAAATAAACAAACAAAAAAAACAACCAAACAAAAAAAAAAAAAGAAAAAAATGCACAACCAAAAACAAAGCAGTTTGTATATGTTATTGAATATTGTCTGGGCAACACGTGGTCTTCTGGAGTATGAGATGTTAGTCACAGTTCTGATACGACTGGAGGCTGCTGATTTCTCAAACCCCAGCAGGTAGACACCCTAATCTCTCTTCAGCCTACTTAAAAGGCACTTTGAACTTGTAAACTTGCTGAGCAGAAGCTTTCCCAGCTTTCTCGCTGGAATCACTGCTGAGGTGGCTATCCACTTACCCAGTGTGCCAAAACCGGTCTCACTCTGCCCCTGAGGGTTAGGGCTGCAAGGCGGCTCAGACCCCACCCTTAGGCTACTTGGTTGCTGGGTTACAAGCTCCCACCCGTTTCTAGCTCTGCGACCCTGAGGGCGGAGCTTGACGGGGCAGATCTCTGACAATGGATCCGTGTGACCCACCGCCAAACACTATTAGCTCCGTCTGGCTCAGCGGCTCAGACTGGGGCCCTAGACAACGGCCAAAGTTCTCCGCACTCCCGCTCAGGCCTTCCTCAAGGCAGTTCAACTCAGTGCCAAGTCCAAGGACATCAAAACAGTTCACAGGTAAGGCCTTTCTGGTTTGCAGTCTCGCTATTACTGAACTTACAGTTGTGGGCGGGTTTAGATGGATTGAAGACACGCGACCACTTGCTGGTTTTCCACTGTTTTAGTCCTCCTCTTGGGGTCCAGAAGTCTCTCGCTGACTCCCTGTATCTTCATAGGAGTGATGATAGGCAGTTCCCACCAGCCAGAGATGCCTGGAGTCCTATCTCCCCAGACTCATGGTGCCCAGATGCAAGGAAGCTGTTACTCGGCTCAAAGAGTCTGGTGTTTTAGCCGAGTGTTGTGTTGGGCGCCTGTAGTCCCAGCTACTCGGGAGGCTGAGGCAAGAGAATCACTTAAGCCCAGGAGTTGGAGGTTGCTGTGAGCTGTGTGAGGCCACGGCACTCTACCGAGGGCCATAAAGTGAAATTGTCTCATTTCACAGCTTCAGAGATATCCCGGTGTCCTCTCTACAGATCTCCCAGTATCTGCAGGTCACAGGGAAACAAAGATGGCTACTGAAACGACTAGGATCTCAAGGAGATGGAACTTCTGAATGTGGGACAACCGCTCAGTTCCCAGGTCAGGAAACCAAGACTTCACATCTTTTATGTTTACCTGTATGGAGCTGGAACATTCTCTTTTTAGTAAAGTATCTCAAGAATGGGAAAAAAGTATCCAATGTACTCAATACTACTATTAAATCAATATATAATCACCTACACATTCATATGAATGGCAAAACATAACTATAGTCAGGAAAATAGAATAGAAGAGGAGAGAGAGGGGAAGGGAGGGGGAAGGTGGGAGGAGGGAGGGTATTTGGGGGGACCTCACCTAATGTGCATGATGCAATGGTACATTTCAAAATTATTAATAAAAGAGTATAATTGTCTTAACAATTATTATTGCAATGGTACATTTCAAAACTATTAAGAAAAGAGTATCATTGTTTCATTTATTTGTTGTAAGTAAGTTGTAAGTAAATACAAAAATAAGTGAGACCATAAGTAAGAGAGGTGATGGATGTGTTAATCAGTTCAACGTAAGCATTTCACATTGTATATCAAATCAGTACACTGAACCCCCAAAATGCATCAATGCACACAGTTATGATTTAACAAATAAAAACCTGGCCATAAATAAAAGAAAATAACAAAGAAGGGTGATTTGTAGTTGTTTTTTACATTTGTTATTCAACATAGTTTTCTTATATATTAGCTGGTAACATAGAAGGATTTCTCTCTCATTGTTTATCATTTTACTAAAGCACTGTGTGAACTAATTTTTCTTTAATTGAATTTTTAAAATGTAATAGTTGTAAATCTTACAAGATTTATTATTGAGATAAAAACAACATTATGTTAGAAAAAAGGAAGAAACTATTAGGTATTATTATTGGATATTATTGGATAAGTCACCTAAACTCTCTTTTTCTCTGCAATAGGAGAATAGGATATTTTCTACAAGCTGATGAAATTCTATTTTCCTCTGATAAATAAAGTTTTTGCAATTCTTGTCATACTATAAGGCAATATTTTTTCAAAGAGTAAAATCTTTGCATGTAAGTGTCATATGTGCAATAAAATCATAGTTTTACTCTCTTTCAAGCTAAATTTCCTCTAAGGTATACAATCATAAATTGTTAACAATTATATACAGGATAACCATAAAGTTCGTGTACAATTTAAATAGTCAACTTTACAGCCACCCTGTATATCTCAGCATTTTAGCTAAAAAATATCAAGCTCGAAGTTTTCCTTTTTTAAAACAATACCTCAGAATTTTAGAATATTGAAATCCTAGTTCTTTTCAGGATTTAAAGAGTCATTCAGCCTTGCATTTCTTTTCACAAGGACTACTGGCATTTAAAGGAGGTAATTCAGTAATTGCACTTGCAGTAGCCTCACTGTAGGGCATGTAGTGACCTTGGTGCATGGTTCTAGACTCAAAAAGGTAGCCAAAGCCCTCTTACTAGTGGGCATTGTGATAATGGTAATCTTCTCCCCACATATCCAAAGGTGCCTTAGTGCAACAGTAAAATAAAATTTTATATTAATTGTTGTATGAAAACATGATGTCACTGGAGATTGAGTTATTCTCCCAAAAGAAATACAGGTGTAAGTAACCTCTAGAAATTGATGCAAGGCTATCTTTGTGATCACAATTCAGAATCTCTTCTAAAAATAATAACTTTTTTTAGAGCTGTGAAATGATCATTCATTTTTTTCTTCCTAACATTTTGATTGGAATAATATAGTTTGTCCTCTTGGGTTCAATCCAAAAGTGGAAATTGCTTTGCTTTCTTCCTTAATCATTTATCTTACATTGACTCTCCTGGATTGAACATATTTACTAGCTTTAACTAGAGTTGTGTTCAAAAGGCCTTTAATAGCTCATGTTAATATCCTTAGTTACTTGGCTTTTTGCAGGATTTTTCTTTGCCATCTTCTTTAATTTATTCTATTGGAAAGCTTGTAAAGGTATCCTTTGCTTTGTGGTAGTCTTTTAATTAATTATTTTTATTCTCCACTAAAGCATTCACATGTTGAAATTCTACATATCTAGAGTATGAAGCTTTTCTCTACTCAGTTTTGTATTTTGCATTATTATTCTTGAAATATTAAGAAGTTAAGCTGAAAAATAATATTCCATTTGAAAACACTTGCCCAACTGGAAGGATAGGCCAAAAATATTTCTTCAGACATTCTTTATTTCCTTTGGCCAACAAATGGGAGTCCATTAGGTGAATTGCATACATTGTTATTCAACAGCTATAATAAAATGAAAAACAGTCAACTTAATTGATTTAATATTTTATATGTATCTTACAGGTAAATCATGTTTCTTGATTTCCCCTTTAACATTTTTCCAACTATCTTCCATACATATAAAATTCTTATTTTTCCACATATTTTCTATGATTATGCTATTTTTTTTCCAGTGATTCATATTACTAAAAAGAACTGAAAATAAAAATGACATAAAAAAGACAGTATATCAAGATCTATAATTCAACAATTAACCACAATTTACTATCTTAAAAATAATCAAAAATTCCATATCTTTAGTTCTTACTGAATCTAGTAGCTCACCAATTAAATTAAATAAATATCATTACGGCTACAACTATTTCTTAAACATCTCTTGCAATTTTGAAAGAATATACAAATAGTTAAAACAGGATGGCTTATGTCAAGAAGTAGTTAATCTAGAGGATAGAACAGGGAGATCCAAAATGTATATTTAAAGCAAACTTGATACAAAAAGGGCATAGAGTGTGCAAAAATTAATGCCGACATGATTCTGTTTACATTAGTTAATGTATAATTAGAATTTGAAAACTTTTTTCTGCTATTGGCTGAGTGACTTCGTTGTCTATTCTGCTGTGGCCTACATATTAGAGAGAATCTTAAATAATTTAACACAGAAACTTTAGCCTGCTGCTGAATGAAAAATAATTGTTCTTAGGATGATAATGTATAAGAAGATATCATAGAATGAGTTATTTCGAGAATAATTTTTGAACAATATATTGAAAGATTATACTTTTTGTTTCAATATCACAAAGATCTTTGCAAGAAATTGTTAAAGATATCTTGTGCTAAATATATCTTACAAAATTACAAATGTACATTGTCCTCTAAATCAAAAAAACAGACACACAAACAATATGCAAAGAAAACATTTACATTTTCCTTGCCTATTTCTATTTCCTCATTCTTTTTTCTTTTTTTTTCTTCTTTTTCTCTCTTTTTTTCTTTTTCTTTCTCTTTTTGGCCGGGGCTATGTTTGAACCTGCCACCTCCGGCATATGGGACCAGTGCCCTACTCCTTGAGCCACAGGTGCCGCCCTATTTCCTCATTCTTTCTGTCAAAATAGTAATTTGTTAACGTTACTTTATCTTCTTTATATTTTTCTTTTGAAAGCATATAGATATAACTATTTTCACATCTAAATTTTTATTTATATTTTAACAAATACATATTTATAAAACATTCTACTGCATGTTTTCATGCTTAAATTACATTAGAATACATTTCACAAAGGCAAATACATTTCCTTTCACCCTTGATATACCCTATTGCCTGGAACTAAATATATGTATTCTGAGTTAATTAGTATATCATGGCATTTTTAAAATCAATGAATATTGATTTTTTATGTTCTTTTAATGACTGTATAATATCATGACATTGATGTAGCAAAATTCATTTAATAAATTCTTAAATTAATTATTCTTTTTTAATTAATTTCAGTGTTTGTTATTTTTGTTTGAGCATCACGAGAGGGCTATAATCTTATATAAGTTTACAAATAGTTTGTTTTTCTAATGCATTATAAAAAAAGTATTACCAAGCCACTATTAAATTTAATACCTTACTTTTTGCAAGGGCAGTAAAGAGGTACATTCCTACCAGTGATACATGAAAGTGGATTTTCCCCAGATTTTGCTCCTCTTTTGAGTGTGACGAGTAGGGTCAATGCCATACGAGATCAATTATACTTTTGCCTAAATTAGTTTCTTTCTGATTACTATGTAATTTGATTTGAGGATACATTCAAGTTTATGTTTTATGATAAAAACTAATTTAGTTTGTCATATGTAACTATAGCCCGGGTTTTTCTCAATGTTATTTTAACAGAAATGTGGTGATGTAGAAGGTATTTTTATTATTCTTGCCATGCTCTTACAGCAAATATTCCAAGAATATTTACCTTGGAAAGGACTACTATTTACACATTAATTTTGCTGAGGCATACATTCAGTATTATTCCATTTTATCCCAGATTTTTTTTGTGACAAACCTTTTTCAGTAAAGTTTAATACAAAGTCTGAAATATAACATTATTTTTAATTAGGTAATTTTGTTTATCAGTTTGGTGTAAGGACTTGCTCAACCAAGTATGTGTGTGTGTGATTTGTTTGTAATACTCCTTAACATCTTTAAGAAAATGTTAATTTTGAACAAATAGGGCTGATTGTAAAGGGAGACTTAAAATGTTATAATTCAATTATACTGGTAAATTAAATGAAATGGAACTGGAAAATTGGATGTTTCAAGATCTTTATTGTTTATTAAGGTGCTTAAATTCGATGGAAATATTAATTAGATATCTCAGGTTATCTCCGTTGATCTATATAAGCTGGATTGACAAACTACATAGAAATACATTCTGGCTACTCCTACCTACATCACATATTTATTGATTTTTTTCAATAACATTCATTATTTCCCCAGGAATGTTATAACTGGGGAGAAATAGAAATCATCATTTCAGTTGAAATACACAAGGATCTGTGTTATTCCATCACTTAAAGGAACACTTTTTTGATTTTTATCTGAGATTAGTTAAACATTTCCTTTAGGAAAAATAGAAGCAGTTGTTTGTTTTAATTGTTTGTTGGTGATTCTTCTTGTGGATTTAAAGTATAAAGGCAAAGCAAAAACAACCATGCTTTCTTTCACTGTTGAGTTGGACAAACTTGATACTTTTGTATACCTTCCTCAGCAGTTATAAATTTGTTTATATGGGAAGGATGTGCCAGGGTGGGCATTGGTTCTTGGTGGTGCCTATAATCATTATTCAAGTGAAAGGTCTGTCATTTGCATATGGCTAAAAGACTAAGAGTTATAGTAGAATTTATTGTCATATTTTTATATTACATTTTTGGTTTTGGATTGTTCCCTGATAAAATGATGCCATGATAATTATTTTCCCAATTATGGAGTGTGAGAAATGTTGGAAGTAGTCCTAAAGGCTGTGTGGGTGTGCAGCCCCTGGCAAATCAGAGGTGCTTGGGCATGTTCCGTCACTGTCAGTTAGCAGCTGTGAGCTCTAAATGACTTCCTCCTCCCTGCTAAAAATGATTATGGAAGTTCCTCACTAGATCTAAGACAAACAAGTGGCAATTTGCTTGAAAATGTCTCAAAAGAGAGTTCTCTGGGAAATACTAGAAGTCTGTTGAACTCTCTAGAAATCAAATTTTAAGAGTGAGCTCTTGGCCAGGCACAGTGGCTCATGCCTATAATCCTAGCACTCTGGGAGGCCAAGATGGGTGGATATTTGAGCTTGCAAGCTTGAGACCACCCTGAGCCAAAGTGAGACCCCCATCTCTACTAAAAATAGAAAAACTGAGGCAACAGGATCACTTGAGCCTAAGCTGGAGGTTACTGTGAGCTATCACGCCATGGCACTCTACCCAGGGTGACAGCTTGAGACCCTGTCTCGAAAAAAAAAAAAGTGAGCTCTAACAACCATTAAGCTTTTCTGCTACTACAGTTCTGCTACATGAACAGACTACATTTACTTATTTACTTTCCAATTTTCCTATTTTTTATTAGAATATTGACTGGGTCAGTTTTTAGAAATAAGAATGATGAGCATTTAAGAATTTGTGAAGGTGAACATCTCAGAACTGGGAGTGTGTGAATTTTATACATCTCTTTTAGAAAGTTTGTCATAAGTTCTCCTGGCTTGAAGTATCAGCTGCACTGAGTGGATCAGTCTGCTTCCTCTCATCTACTTTTTGGAGTATATTTATGTAATTATCAGATATATGTATAACATATCTTTTGTCTAATATTTTTAACTTATTTTATCATGTCATTTTATTGAAAAATATTCTGAAGAAAATGTTATTTAAATTTTTTGATTTTCAAATATTGACAAAATTGAATTATATAACAAACTTGTGGACTAAATATTACAGCAGATGTAAATATAGGTAATGTAGTATCTGTTTTTAATCACCATTATTCATTTGGATGACATGAACAAAAGAATATTGACAGAACATATACTATATTAGTGCAATAAGGATTAAAACTATAATAGGCACTATGAAAAAATTTCAATGACCAATGACATATATACGTATCTATCTATCTATCTATCTATCTATCTATCTATCTATCTATCTATCCATATATATATATATAGATATAGATATATCTTCCCTGTTCACTACTTGACCTTTTGAGTTGTTTCTCAGAAATGGTGGATTTTCTGTAAGACAATGAAGTTGAAATTCTGAAGGCCCCTTGGGCAGACTTCCCAATGCCAAAACTCAGTATCCCTTACAACCTACTCCAAAATACGTGACCCCTTCTCTAAAAGCTAGCTCAAACAGTGGGCTTAGAGGGATACTGGTCCTGAGTTCTACCTTACAGTAACTCTTTTTATGACAAAACAACACAGAAGGACAATGACAAAAGAAAGCAACAACAAGAACAACATAAAGGCTATTTCTGAGCCGGGAGGGGATCAGACAATAAGAATGTTCTTACCACAGAGTACTGAAAAATAAACCAAAAGTATGCCAGAGTCACATTACCAAAACTAGTAACTCACAAGAAAACCATTCTGTAAGTAATGGTTTGGAAAGGAGAATGAGTTTTACGATCTGTTCAACCAGAGTGCAGAGAGGAAAACTAGAAGTCTTACTGGTAAGTTACATTGCTGTGTCCTACCTGCTAGAATCCAGATTCCCCTCAATGTGGCTTTCAGAGGAGCAAAGTGGCTTTGAAGATCATGCCCATCATGCCAAACAGAGGGGATGAAGGGAAACTTCCCTTTCCTTGAAAGTTCATGGAAAGATCAACTCACAATTATGGCAGATTAATAGGACAAAAAAGATTATTTACCATGTTCATGGGGAGAATCACAGAGTGATTACTTAATATTTCAGTGGGAACCAAAATTTTTTTTTTTTTATTGTTGGGGATTCATTGAGGGTACAATAAGCCAGGTTACACTGATTGCATTTGTTAGGTAAAGTCCCTCTTGCAATCATGTCTTGCCCCCAGAAGGTGTGGCATGCAACAAGGCCCCTCCCCACTCCCTCCTTCCCTCCCTTGCTTTTCTTCCCCCCCCCATAACCTTAATTGTCATTAATTGTCCTCATATCAAAATTGAGTACATAGGATTCATGCTTCTCCATTCTTGTGATGCTTTACTAAGAATAATGTCTTCCACTTCCATCCAAGTTAATATGAAGGATGTAAAGTCTCCATTTTTTTTAATGGCTGAATAGTATTCCATGGTATACATATACCACAGCTTGTTAATCCATTCCTGGGTTGGTGGGCATTTAGGCTGTTTCCACATTTTGGCGATTGTAAATTGAGCTGCAATAAACAGTCTAGTACAAGTGTCCTTATGATAAAAGGATTTTTTTCCTTCTGGGTAGATGCCCAGTAATGGGATTGCAGGATCAAATGGGAGGTCTAGCTTGAGTGTTTTGAGGTTTCTCCATACTTCCTTCCAGAAAGGTTGTACTAGTTTGCAGTCCCACCAGCAGTGTAAAAGTGTTCCCTTCTCTCCACATCCACGCCAGCATCTGCAGTTTTGAGATTTTGTGATGTGGGCCATTCTCACTGGGGTTAGATAGGATGTCAGGGTGGTTTTGATTTGCATTTCTCTAATAGATAGGGATGGTTAACAGTTTTTCATATGTTTGTTAGCCATTCATCTGTCTTCTTTAGAGAAGGTTCTATTTATGTCTCTTGCCCATTGATATATGGGATTGTTGGCTTTTTTCATGTGGATTAATTTGAGTTCTCTACAGATCCTAGTTATCAAGCTTTTGTCTGATTGAAAATATGCAAATATCCTTTCCCATTGTGTAGGTTGTCTCTTTGCTTTTGTTGTTGTCTCCTTAGCTGTACAGAAGCTTTCTCATTTAATGAAATCCCATTTGTTTATTTTTGTTGTTGTTGCAATTGCCATGGCAGTCTTCTTCATGAAGTCTTTGCCCAGGCCAATATCTTCCAGTCTTTTTCCTATGCTTTCTTTGAGAATTTTTATTGTTTCATGCCTTAAATTTAAGTCCTCAGAAAGGAAATAGCAGAGAATATTAACAAATGGATGAGCGCACCAGGCTCATGGATGGGAAGAATCAACATTGTTAAAATGTCTATACTTCCCAAAGCAATCTACATTTTCAATACCATTCCTATCAAAATACCAACATCATACTTTCAAGATTTGGAAAAAATGATTCTGTGTTTTGTATGGAACCAGAAAAAAACCCATATAGCTAAGGCAGTTCTTAGTAATAAAAATAAAGCTGGGCATCAGCATACCAGATTTTAGTCTGTACTACAAAGCCATAGTGGTCAAGACAGCATGGTACTGGCAGAAAAACAGAGAAGTAGACACTTGGAATCGAATAGAAAACCAGGAAATGAAACTAACATCTTCCAACCACCTAATCTTCGATAAACCAAACAAGAACATATTTGGGGGAAAGACTCCCTATTGAATAAATGGTGTTGGGAGAACTGGATATCTACATGCAAAAGACTGAAACTGGACCCACACCTTTCCCCACTCACAAAAATTGATTCAAGATGGATAAGGGAACCAAATATTTTTATATTCTCCTCTTAGAGGGAAGGGGGAGATGAAGAACAAACATAATTCAGTTTAAAGACAATAATGGTTGCCAGGGAGGATAAATGGATGGGGGAAAGAAATTGACTTGGAAATGATTTCCTTTGCAAATTAAATTAACCTTGAGAGGCAGGTGTTATATTTGTAATGATATGGGCTAAGTCTGGTTGCATTCTTCAATTTCTTTTCTGCAACCTGGTGAGATAACAGGAAAGGGAAGGGAAGTCTACTTTTCTTTTGATGTGTCTATTTGTTATGCAGCTAGAGGGACAGCCCCATCTATGGGCCTGTTGATGTTTAAGGCCTTAAATTTAAAATTTTATTTATACCAATGAATCATATTTTGGAGTGAAATTATCTCAGCCCTTTAAGACAAAGAATTTCCTCCAAAAATAATTCATATGATAAAACATACTTCCTACAGTTAATTCAGAGTGCAAAATAGGTTAGAATTATTGTGTATGTTTGTGTGGAATGAATAGGGGGAAATATGGCAACAAGTCTGAAAATTAATCATAATTAATTTTTTCTCAACTCCTCTGAGTCCAACATTGACTTCTGAATTAACTAAGTACTACATAGAAGCCAACACAGACCCACTCAGAAAAGAAAATGTTTCAATTATAGTATAAGAATTTGAAACAATCAGATGAGTCTTTAATGCTTCCCTCTTGGTTTGTTTGCTAGATTACTCATAATTTAACCCTTCTTAATGTTTATATTAAATCTTCCATGTTACTCTTTCTGGAAAGGCTTGTCTGTTTTTCAAATAGACTAGTTGGGGCCTGGTGCCCATTGCTCAGTGGTTAGGGCGCCAACCACATGCACTGGAGCTGGTGGGTTTGAACCTGGCCCCAGCCTGCTAAACAACAATGACAAAAAAAAAAAAAAAATCAAATAGACTAGTTTGGTTCTGTTTTATTCATGTCCTGTTAGAATCCCACATCTCCCCCTTTCCACCACTAATCATGCTTAACAGTAGCCTCTGTTCACTTTCTCTTTCTTCCTCCAGGATTCTAATCCTTATGAGAGAAAAGTCTTCTTTATCTTGTTTATCAATGAATTTTTTCCTGCTTAATACAACATTAGAAACTACTATTATATAATATTGTAGTACGTGAATAAATGAAATTAATTCCCTGAAATCATATCTTTCAACAACTTGCAAATAACCCCTGTGGTTATTTTTGTGCCTCCCATTTTGTTCTCTCGCTCCCCCATCTACGCTCTCTCTCTTTCTTTACCTTTTCTCTTTCTCTCATATTTATATTGATACTTAACTGGTCACTTATTAAACAAATACATATAAATGTCGGCAATACTCTAAGTCATGTGACGCATACAGTAGGTGACAACAAGAGACATGCTTTCTGCTCTGATTCAGAAAAGAATCTATCATGTTTCAAGATAAATGGTTTTTATGGGTTTTTGTTTGGTTGGTTAGTTGTGAAACAATGCCAGCATTAAGTTACTAGATATTTTTCTTCAATTTGTAGAATTTTTTTTCTGTATTTTACATTATTTTTTAATCATTATAACATTGATTATACATTTTACTGGATATAATCATTATACATTTTACTGGATTCTGTCTTCGTGTTTAATATTATAATATTTTAAGTTTTTCATACTTATTTTATACAAGAAAATACAAACAAATATAGCTCAGATAGGTAAAACTGATGATTTTAGACTAACCAACCTAGTCAGCAGAGTTATTCTAACTTTGTTCCTTGAGCGAAGTATGTGATCTCTTTAAGCATCACTTTTGTCATGTAGAACTCTGTGAAGTATGCAGTAAATATGTAATGAGATAACTATATGAAACATTTAGTATTTCCTTAAACATCAATGTTAACTAATTTTTCCAGCTATAAAACAACTGATCTTACGGAGAGCAACATCTATTCAGTTGAGATCTTTGCTTTCACTGGTCTTAAATGAAGCAGTATGCTGTTTTTCTAAGGGCAGATGTTTGGCTTGAAGGATCTTTAAAAACTTATTTCAGTTTTATGAAAACAATAGAAGTATATTTATCATGCATAATAGTACCTTTATAAACTTCACTTGGGACTTCTTCAATTTATGTAATCTAAGACATGCATATGAAACTTAATACAAGTTCATTACTTTTATGCTAACTGACGATATATTGAATCAAATTTACATATGATAAAGTTACCACTGACTTACTTTTGAAATTGCAGACAATGACATAATGTGTCTGTTTAAATTTGATTTTAATCTCTCATTTACTTCATTTTTAGCTGTAAAATATATAGCACATAAAGTAAATACACAATTAAGCATTTGATTTTTTTTCTTTTTTCAAGAGGTTGAAGATATGGGTCATTCATTCCTGGTTTCACATATTTGATATTTAAAAAAAGACAGAAAGCATCAGAATGCAAAAAACTCAGCTGAGCTTAAGAATATTGACACTAGTATAACTCAATTATTTATTTTAATACAAATCAATTAGAGTTGTTTTATCTAGTATAAGCAATAGAAAAATGTAAACTTTCTTCTAATTTTTGGTTGACAATTTTTTGTAAAATTAAGATTCTAGCCAATGATGTGGTATCTGTTTGGGGGGTCTACTATTTCCAGTAACTAAATGATTCTGAAACAAAATGTAGAAACTAAATTTTGAAACTGCATGGCATTAGATGATGACATTTAACTGGCTTTTCTCAATGAGAAATCAGCCTAATGAGGTACCAGAAAACGTTTGTCATGTGTCAAAACAATCTGTTGTTCAGCATTGGTAGTCTTGTCTGTTTCGATAAATACTGTTGTGAACTAAAATATTATGTTTCCTTCCTGGGTACCAGTCTCCGTGGTTTATATTTCTTTAATAGAAGCTTTATTTAATATAAATTAAAGTCACTTGTTCCCAAAATCAAGATGAAGTTGGGATTAGAGACCAAACTAGATCTCCTATATTGTTCACAGACTCTGTTCTCTCCTTGTCTTTGTGACACAGGAGGCCACAGCATTGTCACCTCCATTCATATCAACTCACCACACATGGGCAACTGGTGGACACGGAATATATAGTATACTTGTGTGGACCTTTGGTGCTCATATTATAAGGCTAGCAATTTTCTATACGATCATAGGAAAGAGCATAGGTCATAGTAAATCTACTACAGTTACTCAGTCTATTAAGAAGATTAACAGGAGCCTAGCAATTCCAATGTTCTTAGAAGGGCCATGAATACCAATGATAAAATAAAACATTTTACTTTCTACTTTATAGAAATACATTTTACTGGATTCTGTCTTCGTGTTTAATATTATAATATTTTAAGTTTTTCATACTTATTTTATGAAATTACAGTGAAGCTGATATTGTTAGCGTGAATTCATAAGGATTCAAAATGAACTGCCACTACAGCTACAGAGCAGACATATCTGTTCTCACTAGAGTATAATTTTGGCATGTATTAAATTTATCATAAAGTTTCAAACCATTTTTATGCATATAATAAATTTTAAAAAGCAATTTAGAAATTACTCATAGAAAAGTGAATTGCCTAGCAATCCCATGAGTTAACATTATGTCTTTGAGAAATCATTTAAAATAAAATAAACTTCATTAAGTTAGAAAAATAAATCCTCCTATTAAGTATTACCTGAACTCCAACCAGACAAATAACAAATCACTAGAGGCCTCAAATTATAGTATATAATCAAAGTTAATTTTTTAAATATTGTGAACACTAAGAAATTATTGTCTGTAAAAAGAATACATTAAGTAAATAACTTATCAAACTCACATCGGAAAATAGATTTACATTTTCACTATTCTTATAATGTCACCTTGAGTTGGCAATAAATGGTAGAGTTGAAGACTGGTTGGTAGATAACTTTGGAAGTTGGTGGGGGGTATAAGTATTAAATTCCATTGGCCTTTTTATTGAAGACCAAGATCAGTCATTTATACAAAGATGTTAGAAAAGAAAAAAAAATAAATAAAAATTTTCCTGTTGGAGAAGTGATTTCTTTGATTGTTTGCTCTTTGAAGGGTATATTGTATTATGGATGCTAAATAATTTATTTCCAATTGGAAATTCATCTTTAGAAAATTTAATGTAATCCAGCTTTAATTTACTTCATGTCAACAAATGTTTACAGAACATTTATAATGTGTAAAATTTATGTATCCTTATAGAATTGTAAGGATACATAAAAATGAGCTAGATACATTCTTGCTTTGGGGAGAAAATATCAGAAGGAAAGTCTAATTAAAAGAGAGTGAGACATGATTCAGATGTCTTAAAGGATCATGATGATGTGAACAAGCTAAAATAAGTGGGAGATACTTCAGATAGAAAAGCACAAGAAACAGGACAAGATGAATGAGGCAAACATATAATAATCTAGTATAAAGTAAAAAGATTAATTTCCTTATCTTAGTTGTTAAGAACCTGAATATTTTGGAGTTACAAGAAGCATCATGTCTCAATTTTTCAAAAGCTAATTATATAACTAACAAAAAGCCGGAATGTTGCTTCCAGTTAAGTTTTGGCTATACAGGGTCGTTATAGTCATAATAAATAAATGTGGTGAAAAGGAGCGGGGAAAGAGAAGTCTCATTGCAAGATCCCTAAGAGGAAACCTTCAACAGTGGTGAGGACGATATGTATAATGAGTGTCAGATTCAGCCATGGGACATAAATATGGAAGGGAGCTGTGACTCAAATCATCAAGGAAATAACCTTTCAAGCATTTCTATGTCACAGACAGGAAACTTTAGTTAAAAGAAATTAGAAGAAACTAAGGAGATTGCATAAAAATCCATGAAATTTATATTGTAGATGGCTTTAGTAATTTTATTTTGCAAATCTCTTTATTCAAGTATATTTATTGATGATGTCATAAGGTGAGGGGAAACTTCCCTTTTGCCCCCAAAGTTTGCTAAAAGATTAGCCCTCAATAAAGTGTATGAAAAGCGAAAGAGTTTATTTACCATGCACGTGAAGAGAATAACAGTGATTACTCAGTGTTCCAATGGGGTCCAGAAATTTATATACCTTCATTTTAGAGGGGATAGGGATATGAAGAAAATAAGCAATTCTATTCAGGGGGTAATAAAGGGTTACAAATGAAGATGAATAGATACTTGGAAGAATAAATGTGTGGAGGGAAAACAGATGAACTTACACATGATTCTCTTTGCAAATTAATTCAACCTGAGAGTAAGTATTATATTTGAAATGGATTTGGGCAAAGTTGGGTTGTATTCTCGGTCTTCTTTCCCGTAATATATTGAAATAATAGGGAAGATAAGTTAATTGTTCTTTTGAGAGGTCGATATTTTTATGAAGAAAGAGGGGAAAGTCCCTTCCCTCTTTCTAAGGCCTGTTGACCTCTCGGGAATTTAATTCAAAATTTTCTTTATACCAAGGAGTCATGTTTTTGGCTGAAATTTGCTCAGCTCATTCTTTCCCTCTGCCTGGAACTTCTCTGGAAGTTTTACTGACCAAACGCTGATTGAGCATGTGGTATTAGGTGGAGGGACCAGGTGTCAGGTCCCTGCATTCCCAGGTTCTTTGTTCCCAGTACCAATAAATGGTTACTGGTTCTGAGTTAACAGAGTAAATGACCAGAGCAAGCAGATAGCAGCAGGAAAAGTGTGAAAGTTCATGAAAGCCTAGTACATTCCAAAAAAGGAATGGGGTAGCCTCCTTGAGCTGAAGAGACTCTGAGTTTAACAAGATTTCTCCTTTTACGGTGGGTGATTTACTAATTTTATATTAAGTGGGGGTGAAATATTCATGTTTTTTTTTTTCTTGAAAAGGGGTTGAGAATTCCTGAAATTGGGACTCTCACCTTTTCCATCCTTGTAAGGCAATTTCCAAGGATTGTGATAGTATTTGTAAACTGTCATGGCACTGGTGGGTGTGATTTTTACTATATTAACAAGGGTAAATCATTTAGGGACACTGTTACCTAAACCATACACATGCTCCAAAGACTCTTTTCTGTGGCCTTGACATTATCTCCATTGTATTGTTTCTCTGTGCTTTTGATCAGTCTGTTCTTAGAGACCTTCTATCATAGACCAAACATCTTGTCTGTCCCTGGGGACCCCTTGACATGCCATCTGCTCCCTTCTGGGAGCCCTCCCTAGCCAACATGATCACCCCAGCAGACAAAACATCTCCCTGTGTCATCTGCCTGTCAATGGCCACCCCCAGACAAGGCATCTGTTCCCTTCCTCCTTATCTCTACCTAACAGTGGCTGTAGAGAGAGATTGGGTTAGTAGTCTGGTGTTGTGTGACCAGAGATGCAAACGAACAGCAGCTTTGCCATGGGTGTAAACTTGCTCCTATAATTGTTAAGTGAAGAAACAGACTACACGAGATGAGATGGCATGTAGCGAAAAGCTTTATTCAGGGTTTTGATTTTATACTTTTTTAGTTATGTACACACTTAATCTATCATCTGTTAGTTCCATCATTATCTTATTTTACCTACCTGAAATTAACTTGAAAGGAAATATTTTCTTATCATATCAATACAATCACTTTTATAGTAAACCTCTTCTAACCACTGACTAATTTCTGGGCAGGTATCTAAAAAAAGATCACAAAGAAGAAAGTAGCCACAGGGGAACAGAATTAATGGAAGAATATCTTCAAGTGTTCACTCAGTTTACTCAGTATGAAGTAATGACTGTGTCTTTTCCTCAGGGCAGAGCACCTATAGACTTCTGACAATATTTTGTTAACATACATCAACCCTCTGGCCCGTATCTCTGAGGAAGGGCGGCATGCCCTTTGATCTCAGGCTTCATGGGGTGTATAGCTTCAGAGAAAAGGCTTATGGAATTTATAACTCCAGGGAAGCCAGCTCTGCATGTATCCCAGAAGCCTCAAGTCCCTTAAGCCTCTGGAAGAAAAGTAAGTCATTTTAAACTCACACTGAGTTTACTTTGTGTGCTTGATGTAGGATATGTTTATTTCTAAATATTATCCTACATCCGTTAACAAGAAATCTGAAAAGGAAGACAAGAGAATAGTGTAGAATGAAAATAAATAATTAAAAAGAACAGATCTAAACACTTTTACCAACATCCAATGTCCCATTAAACCAATCTCCCATTCCTAGGACTAGATCACAACCAAAAGAATGGTTTCACTTTATTAATCTTATGGTAAATATTGATTTAGTCTTTTAAGAGATGTAGATCAGTCTCTAATTGCCATGAGTGGTTTATATAAAATAACATTTTTTTATTTTTTCTTTTCTTTCTTTTTGGTCAATAATCACATAGACTTTGCCCTGTTGGGCTGTTAGGGCATCCAGAATGTAGTGGTTTTGGAATACAACAGAGCCCAGGCTGTTGACTTCTAACTGAAGTGCTCCAAATGTTTGAGTAGTGATATTGAACTCTTGTCTTATTACCATGGAGAGATTCAAAATTGCCTTTTCAGTCTCACAAGTTGTAAGTGCTGAAATAAGAACCCTGAGCACCAAAAACAACTTAGAATTGTGATATACAAGTGGGTTGTTCATAATATCAAATCTACCACATTTGTGTGGTACCACTTTATAAATAAAAGAGCCCCAGTTTGTAACATGGCTGGCATTTAAAGTGGTGTACCTGGTAACACAATTTATTTACGGTGCCTTATCTATCACATAGGATATGTTCATTTTTTCAAAAATCTATTTTATTTCATTTTTTTCTGTCTGGGTTATTTTAAAAGAACCATCTTCAAGAGCTGAAATTATTTCTTTTGCTTAATCTCATCTATCATTGAAGCTTTCAAAGGTATTTTGTGCTTTATTAAGTAAATTCTTTGGTTTTAAAATTTCTTTCATCATTAATATTATAGATCTATGTTTTTGGTAAATTTCCCATTTATATCCTTGTTATTTTCCTGATTTTTTTTTTTGTATCTTTATGGTATTTTCTTTTATATTCTTGGGCTTCTTGAAAATCAACACTTTGAATTATTTTTCTGGGATTTTATGAATTTCATTTTGATTGGAATCTGTTCCTGGAGAATTACTGAATTCTTTGTAGGTGTCATATTTCCTTATGTCTGAACATTGATATCCAATGAAATAGTTGCTTCTTCAATTTCTTGAATTTGCTTCCTTTAGGAGTCCTGAAAATGTCTCCATGGTGTTGTTTGAGTAGGGCACTTTTGCTTGGGTTCTGTGTGCATGTAGGAGTCTGTGTCTGAATGATTCCACTGGCTATAAGTAGCATCAATAGTGTCTTTGATTTTATCGATGGCTTAGGGTGTGATTGTTAGAGGAGGCCCAGGGCGGCATAGGCTGGCACTGACACAGCAATATCCAAGTAGGCTGGTTCTTGAGCTTCCAGGCACTTGCTTACATCTGGGTAGTGGCAGTATGGCCAGATGAACAGGCAGGTTTGGTCCTCTGGGAAACAGATATGACATAGAACATGGCAGCGCAGTGGTGGGACAATCTTTCAGGTCTTGAACATTGTGTGCTAATAACCCATAACCCATAATATTTACCATAGACAATATGATTTTTAGTGGATGCTTTGGGCCAAGAGATATAAGCTTTACCTCTGTAGGACTTGGAGTCTGGCATACTAATGTGAATAGCCTCCAATTCAGGTGAGCTGAAGTTCAGGTGAGCTTCCGGGTTTGCCATTTTCCATATGGTCAATGATTTTGGTGAGAGAAGACAACTGGAACCTTGTACCTGGTGCTTCCTAGATTCTGCCTACAAAGTCCTCACCACTCCCCCTCAACCGAATTTAGTTGCATTCTTGCACTGTAATAAACCATAAGTATAATGGTTTTTCACAGTTCTTGGAGTCTTAATGAGTCACTGCATCTGAGTAGGGTCTTGGGGCTTCCAAACAGAAGTCCCTTTATAGTTACCCTGACTTATTTTGGCACTGGAAGCCAAAATAGCAGGAGGGATTTTTTTTTTTTTATTTTAGAAGATTTAACATTTTATTATTTTGCATTCAAATATGTTCCTGATTTCACTCTTCAGTTCATTCTAAATGATACCAATTGTGACTGTATGGGCTTTAAATTATCTTTCATTCAAATATATTTTCTCTATACAGTTTTAATTCTCTTCAATTCCATTGTATATTTCTCTGTTTTATAAGACTCAGCATCATGTTCTTGACTGTTCACAGTTGTGCCTATTTTTCCTTGTTGCTACATTACTATGATTATTTTTCTTTTGATTCTTTTATGAACTCTTCTATCATACTTTTTATACTTGCCTTTGTATATTTTTTTATTTTTATTTCAGACAAATTATATTTTCTTAATTTTAATGATTTCTAATAGCACTTACCCACAATTTTGTAATATAGTTTTTCTGCTGTATATTTTTAATTCTCTCATTTGAATGTTTCTTTTCCTTTTTTTTTTTCTTTTTTTAAACAGTATATTTTCACTATTGCTGTTCCTTTGTGGGTTTTTCACTTTTGAAATGCAGTTACTAATGGAGAATAGATTGAGTAAGGGACCAGAGTAAAGACTTCAGTCAGTAGGCAACATAGACGACTGTCCATTATCTCTAATATTTCTTGTAGATATTCTTCCTGAGGATAGTTCTGTGCTCTGGCATAGAAGGGAATAAATAGAAAGAGCCCTAAAACCTTCGGTGTCCTTGTACTTCTCACTTCTAACTTACCCCATTGAACAGCTGGTTATTTCTTACAAAGAGACAGATCTGCATGTTTTCTTTCTCACCTCCTTTCACAGCATACATTGCCTTTTAAACTATATGAAGCTAATTGCTTAAATCAGTTGAAACTTAAAAATAGACTGAAAGAATTATCATTTGTTTGATTTTACATGGTAACTCTAGATTAAAAGTCATTTTGCAATCTATTTCTTGTTTCTTATTTCTCCACCATTCCATGTATTCAAACACTCTTTTGGAAGTTCTATAACCTTGTTTATGCACCTAGATAAGGAAGGGAGTTTGGGGGTTTCTCCCTCAAGAGATACTGTTGCTAAAATCCATTTAATTGTGCTCATCTTTTAAGTTCCTTTTGGTGATTTCCAAATTCAAGTCAATTTGACATGAATGAATTAACTACTCCCCTATAAACTCATTGCTATTTTAATTTTTAAAGAACAAGTCCCAAACAATTTGGCAAAGAAAAACAATTGGATATGGAATGTCTGTCTTTGTCAACAAAATTTCTTACAATATTATTTCTGGTACATCTTCTCAAATGAGACCATATATAACCATGTCATTCATTTTTATTCTGTATCTCTGCCAATGGATTTTCCAATTCTCACTCTTTTTATAATAATATAATAAATATTTATCAACAACAACAACAACAAAAGGTGCATCTTAGAACAAACACTGTTCCCCATACAGATGGCAGATGAACTTTTATTAGTGAGCAAATAGAAAATATTTTAAAATATATTCTAGGAGTTTAATAGCATCCTCATTTTCTGTTTTTTTTTTTTTTTTTTTTTTTGTTGTTGTTGTTGTTAGGTTCTTTGATCACAACTTCACATTAAAGTCAATAAAAAGCTGAGGATAATATTGTAGAGGCACAATTCTGTTAAGATTGTTCTCAGAGAAATAGTAATTCTTCAAAACCAGTTTCTGGATTCATGGCTATTTAAGGATAAAACTTTTGAGTCTTGCCAAGATTCTTAAGGAAATAGTGAGTATTCTAAAATATTTCAGCTATTCCAAACCAAGTCAGTATCTATAATTTAAATTAAGAACTGCTTCTCATATCCATTATGTTATTGAACAAGTCAATGCTTTCACTAGTAAAACACATTTTTACTTTAAATATTCTAAAGAACATGACCTAATCTATTAATGTAGTTATGGATAATAGAATCAATTTTCTTTTGCATTATGGCCTTTCTGATATAATAGTAGCTAATGAATTCTGTGGAGTGTTTTTCTGATTATATTAACAAAATGTCCCTAGAGTTAAGGTGTAAATTACCTAGTACTGCACAGACTTACTAACACTATGTCACTATTATGGAATTCTGAAATTGTTTCAAATAGATTAAGGACATGAAAAAAAAAAACAATATTAAATTTACTTTTGGAGATAGTGGCTACATTACCAAGATCAGCTTTCCAGCACACAAAGGTCCCACATGTCATTGATATTGTTAGTAGATTTTCTTTTTCTTTTTTTTTTTTCTGTTTGTTTTTTTGTAGAGACAGAGTCTTACTGTACCACCCTCGGTAGAGTGCTGTGGCATCACATGGCTCACAGCAACCTCTAACTCTTGGGCTTACACGATTCTCCTGCCTCAGCCGCCCAAGCAGCTGGGACCACAGGCGCCCGCCACAACGCCCGGCTATTTTTCTGTTGTAGTTTGGCTGGGGCTGGGTCCGAACCCGCCACCCTCGGCATATGGGGCCAGCGCCCTACTCACTGAGCCACAGGTGCCGCCCAGTAGATTTTATTTTTCATACATTTATGTTTTCATGATTACTAACTATATGTACTATTGACAAAAAAAGATGAGGGCTTGAGTTTTCGATTTTCTCATAGTTTAGAATGGAGAGTTACACAGATTTGTCTTCATCACAGCACATTTTTCTACCACACATCCACATTTTCTTTCTCAGAAGTTTTGTTTCTCATTGTTCCCTTCTGCGTTTTTGTTCACCTACCCAATTCTTTTTGCTTGTTTCATATTTTTTTCAGTTTGGTATAATTTCAGTTACAGAAAATATGCAAGAATAACATGTCACTCAGGATCCCGTATTCAGCTCCTCACACTTTATTTTTCACTTATGACACTGATATTTTGGAAATGCGCATAGCTGTTACCTTGTAGAATGGCCCTTGGACTAAGTTCGCTGAGTGTTTCCAAAAGATTGAGTATGGTTTATAAGATTCAACAGGAATTGTGCAGTATGTGTTTTTTACCCTTATATGCATCACATGAAGAGACACATGGTCCTCCAGGTGTCCCATTACAGATGGTCAATTTCATCATTTACAAGCCCAGAGTCCTAGGATATTTACTGGAGTTCTTTCCTATACTCGTCTACCACCCAAACACCCAATAAGTCACTGAGATGTAATTAATATTTTCCACATGAGTCTCAAATTATCCTCCCTTTCTCATCATCCCTTCAATGGTCTTAGGTAAAATTCACACTTTTATAATATGGACAGTGACTTTCTAACTGTCCATTCCATCTTCTGTCCTGTTCTTCATTGTATCCTTCCTGTAGCTTACAGTGTTGGTATTTTAGATGATACGGTGCCTGACAACAAGGACCTTGCCTGTTTTTAATGCCATAGGACTCAAATGGTGTAAAAAACATAATAAGTATTCCATAAAATTGGTTGAACAAAGTAATAAAATGCAAATTTTAAAATATAACTTTCGAAACTAAAATTCTTCTGTAGTATCCCTCAGATCTACAGTCATTCTTTCAACACCCTGGGCCTGGCTAACTGAAGACAAGGTTACCATTCCAAATTTATCATCCACCACTCTTTAATGTACCCCATTGCTCAAATAACACAAAATTATGGTTTTTCCCTTAAGCCATCAATCTATTTTTAGCAACATACTTTTATGCATCGTGGTACCGTGGTTGTCCTTTTGGATCTAGCTATATACTCACTTGTGATTCTAAAATGCAGGTCAATTCTTGCCTGATCACTGTGCATCCCTTGTTTTAATAAAGATACATTCTTTTCTGTGCCCCAGTCACATACTTCCATCAAAGTACTTAGTTCACTGAACTATAATTGCTGTCCTCTTTTCTGACTCCTTTTGGGTAAAGACAATTTATTATTTATGTTGGTATCTCCAGTTCATCACTGAGTACGTGTTACAGGTAGGCAATTATTATATATATTCATTGAAAAAGTGAACCATGATGTCAATTAACTTTCTCCTATTTACTTTCTTTGCAATTGCAGTTTTATCCATCCTTCAAAACTCAGTTGATACTTCATCCAGGAGAACTGGTCTGTTTTCCTTCTTATAATTCAACAGTTCTTTGCTCTCATCACTTTTGCTGTTTATCATTATTAAACATTTAAATCAGCTTGACATATAACATAAATGAGTATGTGTTTTTATATCTCCCAAAATGAAACATAAACCCATTGAAAAAATATCTATGTCTCAGTTTTCATTAGATTTGCTATAATAATTAATAAACAATAATTCCTTTAGAAAAAAACAGTATTATAGTGAGCCATTGTTATAGCTTTACCATTGACAGAAACCACTGGAACACGTCAAAGAAGTGAACCCTTTGGGGGAAGGATTTTTATAGAGAATAAAAAGTAAATATTCTATTATGTAACAATGTATGGAATTGGCTGTTTTATAAAAATGTTACGTATATATAAAGTGATTTAAAATAGTCTCTGTGGCCAGACAATAATGACATATCTCATGTTAATTTTATGCATAGTTTTCTTTCCGAGAACTTCCAGTTATAAGGAAGTTGTGAAGTTTTGTTATTGCTAATAAATACTTTACCTCATATTTAAATAATGATTCATGCTTTATAAATTGCATTTACATACATTATCTCTTGTTATTACTTAATATTATTCTGTAAAGTAGAAATTGTCATCTCCAAGTTTTAGGAGAGGAAATTGATACTCAGTAAATTCAAGTTCAAATTCACATTACTTTCCTGAGTTCTGTTAAATCTTCAATTACTAGATAAATATTTAATTGTATCTTCACAACAATGCAGACTAGAAAATAAGTAAGGACTCATAAACTGATCTTAGATGTTTCTATTTGTATTGTATCTGCTAGGATGGTTTATTCACTTGTAAAATCTAACTATAAATTCTCCAAGTCTGATAAAATGCTCAAGAATATTCAATCCAAAGATGACACAGGGTCAGTTCTTTAATATAAATTTAGTTTATGAGATATCAGGCAAATAAAACAAAAATGCAAAAGAAATCTGTGATTTTCATCACCTTTTTTAACTGTTTAGTTAAGAATATTAATCAAAAGGCATCAGATGTTCCGTGCTCTGAATGAGTCCAGTGTTGACAAGTACTAGGTGTGAAAACAGGTCTCTTGGCCCTGAGCGCTAATTAGAATGTGGTCATTTGACTTCCAAAGATGTTCTTGGAGCAAAGGTGAGCGTGTTTAGGCAAGAATGTTGAATTGCTACTTCATGTGGGAGTATCTCAAGTATAATGGAGAGAAAAGAGTGATGTTAATAAACCTAGTAATGAAGAGTGAGATGAAGTGATTGGTGAGGCTTAAAAAGTCTGGTGAGTCCTTGATCATCCCAAGGTCAATGCGGATTCTATTCCATTCCATTATCACAACAGATATTTTCAGACGTTCAGTAAATATGTTCACTGCAAACCTGTACAGTATCATGACCTTATCATAACCTCTTCACAATTTTAAGAATATATCCATTTGCTCATTCTCTCAGCATTTCTCATCAGCTAGAAAATAATGTTTTATTTTAGCTGACTTGCTATAATGCTATTCTACATATCCACATTCTCTGTTGAATTATTCATCCAATAACATACAATGAATTATATATAATTATTTTTATCATCATCACTATAGAGCAGGCCCACCTCATCAGATGCTGAATAGACGGTAGTGATATTCTAAGTCATGAGTACCCAAACTTTCATCTTCTCCAGACCACATCGGAAGAAAAAGAGCTGTTTGAAGCCAAACATTAAATAAATAAACACTGAAACAAAACAAAACAAAAAGAATGAGCCAGCAAAAATAAAGTAAAATAAAAAGATCTGTGCATAATTTTTATGATATCTACCACCATAGATAAGCACTAAAACCCTCACATAGTAATTCTAACTATGCACTGTCCCATTCAGAAAGTCTTTTAAAATTGTCACTGATATAGAAAATGTACATATCTAAGTAATAAAATGTGTTCTTTTGATATTTTTATAATTATCAAAGTAAAATAAATGTGGACAACATAAAACTAGTGGAATATTTGATATTTGAGACTCTAAGGCATCAGTATCTTGTTCCATGGAAGTAGTTGTATTTCTCAGTGGGTTGTTCTCATAGTGCTCATCAGATACTTTGATGTTACTTTTACTCTTAATGTGCTTCATTCTTCAAAATAGTAGCTCACAAGTGTAGGTGCTACCAAAAGGCAATGACGCGAATAAGGCTTGATTATGAAACAAGGCATCTTTGTCACTGTGAAGACAAGACTTTAAAAGTCCAGCAAAGAGAGATGATCAATTTTTTCTTTAAGTTGAATGCCAGATGTGCAGCTCAATGCATTCCACTTGAAAATTAGCAGGTAATTTATTTATGTCAACTGACAATGGAGTAGCAAATGCACCAAAATATTGATTATTTTCCCAGAAATCTTGCAATCTCTTTTCAAATTATTGTATCAAGTTGAAAAGCAAAGCTGCATATTTTTCCCTTTTGACATGTTTAGTCAACATATATAAAGTGTTTACTTGCCATAATTTGAGCTTGCCATAATTTCAGTTTCTTTTTTTTTTTTTTTTTTTTGTAGAGACAGAGTCTCACTTTATGGCCCTCGGTAGAGTGCGGTGGCCTCACACAGCTCACAGCAACCTCCAATTCCTGGGCTTAAGCGATTCTCTTGCCTCAGCCTCCCGAGTAGCTGGGACTACAGGCGCCCACCACAATGCCCGGCTATTTTTTGGTTGCAGTTTGGCCGGGGCCAAACCCCCACCCTCGGTATATGGGGCCGGCGCCTTACCGACTGAGCCACAGGTGCTGCCCATAATTTCAGTTTCATTTGAAACATTGCTATGGTTTGAAACACCGTATTGATAAGTTGGTTTTCACCCTGGAGACGCGTTTCACTCCTTTAAATGAGCAGCTAAACCACTAAAAATGCTAAATCTGTAAGCCAGTTTTCATTGTCAAGTTCTGGCATAAATTTGGTTTTTGATACTATAAACAACTTGATATCATGTTGCAAAATTAGATCAGACAATTAAATTTATGAACTCATCCTAGGAAAAGTGCTACATACTTCCTTACTTAATTTCACTATGGTCTCCTTTGACACACATCCTTCAGCCATCTGGACAATAGGGATATTCAGCAATGAAGTATGTTGTGCTTTGTCCAGGATGAGTTTATGAACTTAGTTGTTTGAGCTCAGAAAATCTTTTTAACAGTTGGCCTCTACTTAACCATCTTACTTCTGAAAATTAAATGATATTATCATAGTCAGTATTAATACCTTTAGGGAATTCCTGGAATTGGCAATGATTCATTCTCTTTGCCCTTATGAAATTTGTAGTTGAGATGATACTTTGCATAATTGTTTCCATTTTTAATTAAGTCTTTTGTTCAAAAATTTTCTTAATGTACTATCCAATGATACTACATCAAGCATAAGTTTTGGGTTGTAATTGCATCATCTTCTATTAATTTTATAAGTTACTATTTTCTACCTACCCTTACCTTGGCCCCATTGGTATACAAAATATATTGACAATGGACAAAGAAAATTGCTTTAACATATTTTTTACTGCTTTATATAAATCTCTTAATTTTTTTTTGTGTGTGTGTCTTTTTGATGGTACTAAAGAAGCCATTTCTTCAGTCACGTATTTGTCATCAATATCTCTAATAAAAATGGCATGTTGAGCTATAGCTATTTATACCATCAAGGCTGTCATCCCTCACCAAAGCATAACATTTAAAATTAGTAGCTTTACTCTCCAAACTGCTTTTAAGAGATTTTTCTAGTTTCTTCAGTTCACCTGGATATAGTACAGTGAGACAAACTGAATTTAGAAATAACCCCCTTTTTTTAGATCAAATTATATCTGCCACGTTTTCTATACACTGCTTAATAAACTCATCAAGTAAGTGGTTTTGATATTTTGCTATTAAATATGCTACCACGTAACTCTCTTTTACTGTGGAATCTGTCTGAGTTATAACTTTTAAAAAATAGTTTTTTTTTTAAACAGATGTTTTTTCAGTCCCACTATTTTGTCCTTACCACACAATTCTACATACTCATCAAATTTGGCAGCATGTTATTGCAAATAATGCCCCTTCAAATTAAAGTTTCTGAAAACTTGCATAAATTTCTTACAAATTAAAACACAGTGCCTTACTATTTGCCTTGACAAGAAAGTAATTATCTGCCCACTTTTCACTGAACAGTCTTCCTTCATCTGCAATTTTTCTTTTTGGGGATTCTGTTTTCTTTTTAGATGCTGTAAACGCTGTGCTGGGATTAAGTAAACATGGATAAGGGACTGTATTTACTTTTACTGTGAATATTAATTGACAGAAAAAAATAGAAAGCAAGGTTTGGGTTCTTCCAAATCTCATCTGCCAATGGAGAGCGAGGCAGAAGGCTCTGTAAAGCATGGCAGGCAGTGTGCAAGACACCATTGTGGTGTGAAAGTACCCTTAGTAATCGAATAAGGACGCTTACTTTACTTGTAAATAACATTGAATGCCTAATGTTGCAGTGGTAGGTTGAAATATTATTGATATCATTGCCTCGCCACGTCACCATGAACACATGTAATGCCTGATGGTGTGAATTCGACTGTCTGCATTTAGAAGATAAGGCATTAGAAACCAATCACTGCCTTAAAACTAAAGCCACGCATGCATACAAATTGCAAGAGCACACTTAATGTGTATCTTATGTAACATTGTGACACAATATTGTCATCTACATAATTCACACTCAAGAACTAACTGGGCAATTGAGTTCCACCAAAAAGATCACAAAAAAATCTAATATGTTTTAAGTAAATTTTCCATTTTGTATGGGCTGCACTTAGCCATCCTGGGCCCACAGGCTGTGGGTTGGACACCCTTGTTCTAAATAATGTATTTCCAAATATACATATATCTCAAATGTCATATTTTGGTTCGACTTTCTATAACACTGTAATGAACATATAACTTCCCTACTAGAACAACTTTAATAATTTCATAATGCACATGTTAAGTAAAAAGCACAAAAAAGCTACATTATAATAATTGTGTTTTCACTATTTTTCATGTCTTAGTAGGGTTGGAATATTTGGCTATTTTTGTTGCCTTATTTAAAATCACAGGTTGAGTTTAGAACTTTAAAAAAGAAAAGAATTTTTAAAAAGAAGAAATAAGGAAGGTGATACAAACTATCAATTTGGGACCTCATTTTAATCCATACTTATCTTTGATCTCCTTATTGAAGTCCTCATTCTGATACCTTTTTGGGTACAAAATACTGAACCAAAGAGATTTTTCTAACCATTCATTTCGTTCACACACTATATATATACACACACACATGTACATATATGTTGTAAAAACATACATACATAGTTCAAATAGGTTTATAATTCCAACTCTTCTCTGACCACTAGGCAAAACTACATTTAATATGGAAAGAGATTTGAAATTGATTTATATAAATTGTAATATAAACTAATGTTTTGACAAAGCATGCTATTTATATTCAGAGCTGTTTAACCTGATGATTATAAATGCTCAAAAATAATGCTTTATACTCTTTTAAAAATAGCAGAAATAAAGTTAAAAGACATATCTCTGCAGAAATCCTAACAGAAAGTTTGGGTTCAGTTCTTGAGCCATTAACTATTACCTTCAGAATAATATATAGCCAGAATCACTATATGGTTATAGTATTTCTGAAATTGAGTTATGAATATACATAAGTTAGTTTAGAATGCATAAATATCTTGGCAGAGGACTGTAGCCATGGAAAAAATCTTAGTCAATCAACCAATTTTAATTTTTGTACTGCTAATTTTTAAGCATTCCTTCCAGGGTACTAGACATGAATCACATTTCTAAAAATATGTTTTCAGTTTTGTTGTCATTTTCTTCCAGTAACTGAAATGAAGTCTAGACTATTTGGATAATTTAAAATATAATGAAACAGTAATCTAATGACCAATAAAGTTCAGTAAATGTTCCGATGCATCTCTTTACTACCAGGAAATAATAAATAGTAAGCTAATTTCCATTAGTTAGTTTTGAATATGAATAAAATATTAATATAATAACAAGCTGTAATGTAATCAGACATAAAAGGGAAATATATTTTTGTTTTTTTTCTGCATAAGGAATGTTTCTTAGTTGCCCCCATATTTTAAATATTTATTTACTACAAAGATTATATTGAACTAAAAATTTTTAAATTCATCTAAAAGTTTGAGGAGTAAAATATGAAACATCAGTCAAAGAAATATTCTATTTTAAAATGTCATGTAGAATTATAAAAGTATACTTATTTCAAAATATATGTAATTGATATTTTTGTTAAAAATGAAATTTGCATTCTTCTTTTCATTCTTCATCATTCACACTTTTACTTTTCCTATTGAATGATTTTTAAAAATATACCATTCATTATATTAACAAAATTGATTTCATAATCACTTTCCTAGTGACAGTGATACCTCTAAACATCTGTCACTACAGAAAGTTGTATAATATCTATTTGCATATAGCATATTGTGAACTGAAAGGATATGAAAGCTGAAGGTTTAATTCTGAGAAAACTCTAAAATATAAAGTTGTATTTATACCACATTATTAAGAAAATCTACGGTTTGCCCCAAATGTTCAGCATTTACAAAAATCATATGATTATCCTTGACCACATAATGACATTTAGTCTCCTTAAAAAAGGAGCAATTTGAGTGGCCTCACCTAACTTTTCCAACTTCATATTCTAGTCTAGTCTCCATTTAATGAATTGTTGACAAAGAAACAAGATTGCAACCCATGACACAACTGGCAAACAGGCATGCTTATACCAAACACATTTACTGAGATGCAAGTGCCAACTGCCAATAGATCACCAGTAGGCGGGAATAATCAAAAAGTTCTTGGAGTAAATATTGAATAAGTCATTGAAAGAAGAGCAGGATATTAATTGGTTTATGGAAGAGGGAATACCATTTCTCCGAGAACACATTAAAGAATGGGAAATTATGATTTGGATCTTGACAATATTAAGATAAATATGGAAAGAAGCTGCATTAATATTCAAAAGTAAACAAGAATTAGAATTTGAAGGGTGGGAGAGACTATTAAAATAGAAGAGGCTTGACTGGTTATAGCAGTAGGAATAGAACAAGAAATCACACGTAGTCTTCTCCTTAAGCCTAATTGCACAATATGTACATGATTTTGTCCAATCATCATTTATTGCTGTATATTGAACTTCTTTTTTAATACCTAGAAAAGTTAAAAACATTGGCCAATTTTAGAAAAATAAAATTCATGAGGCATAAACACAAATGTTTTAAAGGAAAGACGTTATAATAATTTCTTCAACAAATATTTGTTGAGCAACTTCTCCAAGTACTGGGCATCACTGTCAGAAGTCAGGAGTAAAGAGGAGTAAAATAATGAGTCCCGAAGACTACAGAAAACTAGAGAGCTTCTGCATTGCTTAAATGCTCTTAGTTTATTTATTTTAATCAGGAAAGTATAAAAAAAGACAAGTATGATAACTTTCCCCATTGACCTATCATCATTCTTACCTTAAAATATATCTGAATTGAATTTTCATCATCTAGACTGACCTGAGTGAGGGATTCAGAGGACGTCTCAGGTCATATAGACAAGACAATAATTATTTGAGTCTTTTTTTTCCAGAACACTCCCGAGATTTCAGGGTATTATATTGACTTCCAGAAATGTAGCATGGAGAAAAATGTGAGGTGTAGCCAAACAGCTAATCATTTTGCTGTTTTATCTTCTCAAAATATTACCATCTGTCAGTTGCTAAGTGAAAAGCAAAGCTAATTTACAATTCTTTGAAATTCCTTTAACGTCAACAAGTCCCCTTTTCAAACAACTGCTGGAATCTTGTCTTAGTTGGGGACACGTTGAATCTTTGAAAAGTGATCAGAAGAATTTCAGTTACTTTTAATTTCTGTAGAAATGAGAGGACAGTAATATGTGAGGAGGAGAGTATGAAGAAAAGAAAAATGTCACAATCTGTTTTTCCCTTTTTGTATGTATTTATTTATAAAAATGGCTGAAAATAATTTAATTTGTCACCAGTTAAATGTAAACAATTATAAAAGAAATTGATTGATAAGTATATTAGAAATCTACACAAGTTACTTCATCCAAAGTAAAGCAAAGCCACATTATTATGTAGTTTTTTTCATTCTGGAGAGATGATTCTAGTTCTCTCTGCAAAGTCTGTGTGTATGTACACGAGTGTGATTTATCAAAAAAATGAATTTTCAAAAAGTCTAATTGAATAGTTGCTGTTTATATAATCATTTAATAAGCTCTGGGGAAATTTATATGTGGGAAATATACACATAAGGAGTCAAAATTTTACCTAAATATATTATAGATTTATTCCAAACATGCTTTTAGAACTATTTCAATATTAACAAAATAATAAAATATTAGTAAAATCTTTAGTGTTTTAAATTGGAATAGGCCAGTGTATTTTGTGATTATCAAACAATATAGTCTATAAAATCAAGTAATTGATTCAGATAACATTTTTATAAATATCTTTTCTACCCTTGTTACCTCATTTAAAAGAAGCAGAATGACATATTGCTCGTTAGCAGCAGGTATAAATCTAAAACCATTATTTTCATGTTTAACTACCCAGGAATCTATCAATTCCTATCCCTCTCACAAGGTTTATTTATTCCATAGATAGGTTAGGCAGTGGTCTTCAACCTTTATGGCACCAGGGAACAGATACATGGAAGACAATTTTTCCACAGACTGCGGGGAAGGATGAAACAGGAAGGGGAGCTCAGGTGGTAACGCCATTAATGGGGAACAGCTGTAAATACAAATTAAGGTTTTTCTAACTGTCTGCCACTCACCACCTCCTGCTCTGTGGCCTGGTTCTTATCAGACCACAAATTAGAAACTTTATGGTTTCAGGGATCTGTATCATAGATCCTAATATTTCTACAGGTAGTGGGGATGGGACAAGAGGCAGAGCTCATGCTGTGCAGTGGGATTCCCAGCAGGCTGCAGCCCAGTATCAGTCTTTGTCCAGGCTTGGGAAACCAGAGTTGAGAAACTGGTTCAAGGTATGATAATTGATTTGTTGTCACAGTACCAGTGGGCTGTCTAACTTACCTGCTATGGATCTTGGTCTAATACTCTTTCCATCAAATATGCCGACTGATATTTGTTTTTATGTTTCTTCTATACTGTAGGCATGGATCCTTCATAATCAACACATCGCTCTTCATATTTACAGGAAACTATTCACCAAATCAGTAGAAAACTCATAGAGAAATTACAAAACCAGTTAGTGGTAGCTTCATATGTGAATCCCCATTCACAATTGTGCTTACTGGTATGTAAGCTATTGGAGGAAAAATTGTTTTTTTTTTTTTCTTTTTTTTTTTTTAATTAAATCATAGCTGTGTATATTAATGCAATCATGGGGTTCAATGTGCTGGTTTTATATACAATTTGAAATATTTTAATCAAATTAGTTAACATAGCCTTCACGGCATTTTCTTAGTTATTGTGTTAATACATTTATATTCTACACCTAGTAAATTTCACATGTACCCTTGTAAGATGCACTGTAGGTGTGGTCTCACCAATTACCCATTCCCCCTCCTCCCCTCCCTTTCCCTATACTCTTGGCCTATACTCACATGAAAGCTATAACTTGGTTTCATAGTAGGTCTGAATACATTGGATACTTTTTCTTCCATTCTTGAGATACTTTCTAAGAATATGTTCCTGCTCCATCCATGTAAACATAAAAGAGATAAAGTCTCCATCGTTTTTTTTTTTTTTTTTTTTGAGTAATTTGAAGAGATTTTTATTTGTCTGAAATCAAATGCTGTCAGGTAAACCAGTTTTTCTTCTTCTTCTTTTTTTTTTTTTTTATTTTAGTGAACATCGAAAATAGTAGCATTGTGGGCCGTGCATGTGGCTCAAAGGAATAGGGTGCGAATCCCATCCACAGGAGGTGGTGGGTTCAAACCTGGCCCCAGCCAAAAAACTGCAAAAAAAGAAAGAAAGAAAAAGTAGCTTTGTAAGGATTCTTTTGTTAGGAAGCTTCCTATTCCATACAGAGAGGAAGAGCAATATATATATATATATATATATATATATATATATATATATATATATATATATTTACTTTAATGATTCTCAAAATCTAGCTACACTTATAAAATATTTTTTCCTGTAATAATTGCTCTATATGTTTTAGCAGTCTTTGTAATTTAGAACTGTGTAGTGTAGTGACTATTTCTTCTACTACACTAATACACTTTTAGGATGCCATCACCGTGAAATCCTATTAAACCTTCTTTTTTTTTTTTTATTGTTGGGGATTCATTGAGGGTACAATAAGCCAGGTTACACTGATTGCAATTGTTAGGTAAAGTCCCTCTTGCAATCATGTCTTGCCCCCATAGAGTGTGACACACACCAAGGCCCCACCCCCCTCCCTCCATCCCTCTTTCTGCTTCCCCCCCATAACCTTAATTGTCATTAATTGTCCTCATATCAAAATTGAGTACATAGGATGTATACCATGGAATATTATTCAGCCATTAAAAAAAAATGGAGACTTTACATCCTTCATATTAACCTGGATGGAAGTGGAAGACATTATTCTTAGTAAAGCATCACAAGAATGGAGAAGCATGAATCCTATGTTCTCCATCTTTTTTTTAAGGCTGCATAATGTTTCATAGTGTACATATACCACACTTTATTAATCCATTCATGGATTGATGGGCACTTGGGCTTCTTCCATGACTAAGCAATTATGAATTGGGCTGCAATAAACATTCTGGTACAAATCTTTGTTATAATGTGATTTTTGGTCTTCTGGGTATATACCTAGTAGAGGAATTGTAGCATCGAATGGTAGGTCTATTTTTAGATCCCTAAGTGTTCTCCAAATAACTTTCCAAAGGAATGTATTAGTTTGCATTCCCACCAGCAGTGTAGAATTGTTCCCTTTTCTCCACATCCACGCCAACATCTCTGGTTTTGGGATTTTGTGATGTAGGCTAATCTTATTGGAGTTAGATATCTCAAAGTAGTTTTTATTTTTTTTTAATTTTACATAACTACTAAAATCACAAAATTCCCTTCATGATAAATGAAACACAGTTATGAAATATGAATGCATACATTTAGATATATTTCTTGTGTATATATCTGTAGGCCAAAAATTACGTGCAATGTCAGAGGCTCTGCATATGTATAATAGGAAGACTCATGCCATCAGTTTGTTTTCTTGATCTATCAGACATATTTCTGATAATGTATATTGTTAATGAGCAGAAGAGAGTAAGATTCGTGTGTGTATGTACAATTTCTATTTATCTGTGTAATAATATATAATCAGCGATATATAGAATAAGACCAACTAGACTTTGATCATGTTTCTTATCAGATGTTACAAGAGATGATGACAATTGATTTTACAAGGATAAATAATACAAAACAGAAGAATTACTCTCTTTTTCTTCCTGATAGTTAGCTTACAAGAAAGTAAAAACGGCTGTTGGAGAATTTCTTCTTCCAATTGACCATATCTACAAACTCTTTTTGAAGGACTCCTTTCTCGGGATTCTAAATATATGCAGCATAAGACATCAGAAATAGGAAGCAAAGAGATAGTTCTTCAAATTATTTACTAGGTATACCAATGAAAGGTATACCACTTTTCACCCTGCATTACCATGTCTTTGAATTAAGGAAACAGAAAGGGTAACACCACACACTGGCTCTCCAGTGAGGCATATGAGAAATCTCATGCAAACCTTATAGATGTGTCCTTAAGTGGGTGCCCTAACTTATTCTAGGGCAATGCTATCATTTAATCAAACCAGCTGCTTTGGATAATAGAGCTCATTCAAAAGTATCAGTCCATTCTTTGTGTAGGAATCAATGATCACAATTCCATTCCTGTAAAAAAGACATTGGTTTAATGACCCAGAGTCAAATCTGAGATGAATATCCTTGTAAAATTAACTCATATAGTAAATTACTCAAGAAGGGGAGAGAAGGTAGATAGGACAGGAGAAGAGCAAGCTAAGCAAAGAAGTCATCTTAACTGAAATCTCATTTCAGTTTGATCACGTGGAGAGGGTTTGGAGCAAAACAACCACAGAGAATTTTCTTTTTCAGGTGATGTGGGTAGCCACTGGACTTTATGAAATCCATTGCTGGGTGATATAAATTCTCCAGATAATGGGATGGCTATGATTTATTAGCATCCAGATCAAACAGCTCCTGTGGATGTGTTCACCTTCCCAGTGAATGATAATTGAGCAGTGGAACACAGAGCCCTAGAACCGGTGCCATCCACTGCAGAGTTTATGTTGTAGGGGATAGCAGAATGCTATATAAAGGATAAAGAAGTTAATCATATCAACGCTGACTGGCATTAAAGGCAAATCCATAATTGAAATATTTTCTTTCCCTCTAAGCACACATGGTGACCCGCCATGATGAAAGAGATTCAAGATAATTAGCCAGTTACCATAATGTTGGTTGGGTACCCAAGAACGGTTACTCTGTCTGGGGGGTATAAGCATTGACCTCTGATCTTCACAGCACTGGTCATAGACAGATCATGGTAAAAATAAATAAATAATAAATAAAAACTACAAAATAACAAAATTATACGCCATATTTCTTTATCTACTTCTATAAATACCTTGTTCAATAACCAATCATCAAAAGCCTCCTCTAATGTAGACAAATTCCAGTTGGCATTTCTTTGGTATACAAATGTATTCACATTATTCTAAGTAGACCATTTCTAAACTTTTCTATATTTTCTTGATTTTATTCCCTAATCTTGCCCATCTATTAACCACTGTCCATGAGTCCATGTGGATCCATGATTTAACCATCTTTTCTTTCATGATAAATAAACAACCAAACTTACTGTCTGCATTTTGATCATTAGAAAGTGATATTGTAAGGCAACAGATGTCTATTTAAAGCTACTTCTTATACAGATACATCCATGTATAAAACTGAAGTTGTTAATTTTTAAGGAATTGGTCTGAGGAAACTTACATAAGTCTTTAGCATAGGAAGAGGTCTAAGAACAGCAGGAGCCAGGGGTTACTGAGTTATGTCTTTGAGTAAATTGCTTCTTTTTTCAGAACTAGTCCATATAAATTTCTTCTACATTATAATGAATAATTCTGGACATGATCAACTTTGTTGAGAATCAAGTCATATTTATCAGTCATATTTACCACTTTATTTCCGTGTGTATGGGATATGATAAAGAGCCAATGTGCATGTGCTTGAGGATGTATTATATGATTTTAAAGTGAGACACATAAAAGCTGTATAAAAAATTAACTTATAAAAATTAACTTAATATTATAACTTTATTTTCTTTTCCTCTGCAGTGTTGATTTAGAAAAGATAAATTTAGCTGCTGTAATGATCAGAAAAAGCTTTTAAAATCTCAGTGGTTTAATAGATCTTCTTTTCCTATCTGATTTTTTAAATGTCTAGAAATAGTATACATTGATTTCTCTGAACCTGGACATTGGTCGCACAGCTATCCTTAACTGCATGTAATGTTTCTCTTAACAGTTGTGGTGAACCTGAAGTGTAGGGGCTGATCACATATGTGCACATGGGTGTGTTGTATTCATATACATACTCAAATATGTACAGGCACACAATAAACATAAACATTAGTTTGACTAAATAAATTTCTCAGGAGGGGTGACATCAAATATAGAATTACAGATTAAGATTAGAGCTACAAAAACAGTGGATGGAATGATGAGAGGGAAAAGCAGCACTGATTTGGAATGGAAAATTGGAGTGTGAGTGAAATCAGAGATTCCTTGCTATTTTAGAGAAGAGGTTTGAATTAGCTCTGTGGTGAATGTGTGTGTGTGTGTGTGTTGTAGCTTACATATGGCAGGAAAGATTACATTCATCACACCATCCTGAAACTTTAGGGTGGAAAGAAATGGAAGGTTCAATGAACTCAAAGAATAGTTTGCTAGAAGCTAGAGAATTGTGATTGGTGAGCATCGCAATGTGGGCTTCTTATCATTCATAATCTTATGAGTGAATTTTGTGCTTTTGGATTTTCATCCAAAGCAGTATGACGTCACAGACGGTATTCAAGTAAAGGAGGTACATCATTACAAAAGAAATCTTGACTCATTCCTTTTCATACTAAGTGGAGTTAATTACTTGTTTTTTGTATAATATTACATATATTATGTAACTATGTGTAATACATATTTGACATACCACATATGTGTCTATTTCTATTGACATTTCTATGTATCTTTATAATTATTATATGTCCTTTTTCTATACTGTGCTTCAATTACACTTTGATTACACATAAAATATGAATTATCCACTATGGAATCAGAAAATAGAAGCTGAAAGTTGTTGAAAAAACTCATAATTCATGAGCTTAAGTAGAAAAACGAAGAGACATAGACACAAAAGTATCATGGCAAGGTGAAACGCCACAATCCAGAGAAAGACACGGGGGTGGGGTGAGGAGGGTCTTCTTATTAAATAGGACATATATATGAAAATTAATATATTTGGAAATTACATTTAATTTTCATTATTGAATATCTACACCTTTTTATATTGCAAACTATTTTTGTGAATTTTGTTCAATTTTTACAAAAGCCTTACATTTAAAATATAGGTATTTAAAAAAGGCAAGTAGCATGAGCAATTTAGTTGTGTGTGAAGCTTCCTTAAAAATGAATGAAATGCCTTTGTGCTTAAACTTACCTCTCTCTGTTTCACTTTGTTTAAATTTTTCTATGCTTATGTTTGCCCACACTAATTTACCCTTGATTTGCTTAGAAATGGGCGTTTATGAACTTTGATGAAGGATTGCTTGATCTTTTCTCCCCCAAATCCCACATCTTTATTCCATAAATCATTAAACTTTTAGTTGTGATGTGTCTGGATCAATGGAGGAAGACATTGTAAAATAATTGTAATTGAAAGTACAAGCACTTATGTCTTTTTTTTTCCTGGACATTTCTTATATTCATACTCTTATTAATTTTTTATGTCTCATTAATGGGTGATTTTGTAGAATCTCAGTTTTGTCATTTGTAAAATTAACTAACAATACCAGCTTTGCATGTGTGTGTATAAAATTTTCATCCTGAGTAAGATAAGAAACCACTGTGTCACAAGAGAGAAAATATTAAGCCCTCCTTACTCAACAAATTACAACAAAGCATTTTTTCTTAAACTTGGCATCAAAATTGAACTGACTATCTCTTTCTGAGTAAGAGAAAGGGCAAAAAAAAAATCATAATTGTACCATCTAAGTTTCATAAATAACGCAAAACAAAAATGTAATTAAAAGTTTTCATTAAGATGATTAAACTATGTCTTATTCTTCATTCATTATTTTAATTCTATAAAATTGTTAAATACAAATTTATTATTATTGTTATTATAACTTCCTGTGCTCACATCATTGAATGTAAGCAGGACTTAAATTCTGGAAAACCTTGTTATTACCTATGAAGAATGAAGTTAATCATGAGGAGTATGAGAAACATTTGGCATTTGTAGTGTTTTGGTAATATCAATTAATATATGATATTGCTGCCTTAGATAACTTTTCCCCTTAAGATTCAAACAGCACCCATCACATTATATTATCATACCTTTATTCAATCTGGTCATTTACCACAGTAAAGTGTAATTAATTTTCCTTTTGTTATAAACAGTTTTATGGAAGAATCAAGTTAATGTTGCCATTATTGTTATAAAATTGGTGGAAGACTATTTAGTTAAAGTTTCTAGATGTATGCATTAAGATTACAAGACATGAAATTAATAAAAACTGCAAAATTTTATACAGCTGAGTAAGACAAGGTAAAATTTAAGAAATCAGATGAAAGATAAATTGATAGGGGTCATTTTTGAGAACACTTTCTAATGCTCTGGGGGAGTTTGGAACTTTTTACATTGTATTGGATAATTTGTCCCTGTAGCTGCTTTTTTTTTTGTTTTTTTTTACATTTTTTTGTCATAATCAGTTCAGTTTATTATAGACAAGATAACAGCAAATTGCTATAAAGAACTTTGTTTTTCTGTTTCTTTTTTTTAAAAATGTTTCTTTGTCACTATTCAGTTTTTCTAATTTATCAATGATAAGAATATTGAAATCCATAGGCAGGTGTTTAGTTAGAGAGACTATTTTTAGATAAAATTAAATCAGTCTAACCTAGCTTCTGATAAACTGTGTAATTAAATGAAGAAGAATATAAGACTCAGAAGAAAAAGACACAAAAAAACACCTCAGGGCACAGAGGATGAGATTTGTTTTCCTTTTTAAATTTCCATGTTTGAGAAGTCATCATATTTATTTCACTATTTCTGAAATCCATTTTTAATAATGCATAGGCAAAAAAATCTGGCAACAATAAAAAAGTATAAAAGACCAATTTCCACTGTGATTTTACATTTATTGGATAATTGCTCAGATTGTCTGCCAATTTTGTCGTAAAATAGAGAAGCTATTTCTTCTTGGCTCTGTCACTGCTGGGCAGTCTGTCCTAGATATCTGTACCTGTCTGTGTACACAAGTAAGTCTTTCTCCCTGATTAATGTGCTGTTACATTTTTGAAAAATGTATATTTATTTCTTGCTCTAGAAGTTGTTGGAAAGTGTCAGTGTTATATATGATAATAGTTTACTTTCATGGAACTTCCTATCTCTTGATAGCTCATGTCTTTTCTTCAGAAAGAATAATTGTATCTAGTTATTCATGTGAAGGACAGCCATTGATGTTAATGGGAATTGGGTTGACTATATTTTTGAACTAATATTCTCTGTAGATATTTATTTAAATCACACAGGTGACTTCTTCCACCAGTTAGAGTACTTAAGATACTATAGATTGTGTTTAACCTCTACAAAAGTGCATGTCCTGTGTACCTCCCTATGTATTTTATGGTTTCAATTATAACCTCTATTATCATCTATTTACTTAAATAATGTATTGACTCAGTTATTCCTAAAATTTTTTTTATCATCTGCTTTAGCCCAGAGCAACGTGCTACAGAATACACAATCAAGATGCTATTGAAGAGTCAACCTAATTATTCATTAGAATCAATTAAACATTTCTTTGTAATGTTTCCATTTGAGATAATTATGAATCAACAAAGATTTATGAAGCCCCACTGAATCTGAGAAATTCTCCAACTCACAACCATAAAAACACATATGTTCCTCCTTGAAATAACAAAATAATATTTTTTGCTAATTTATAAATATGTACATATTGTTATTACTGAACATGTCAAATATTATATGTTAAAAGGTTTACATTTAATCATTCTCTTCTCTGGTGTGAAAAAGGGAATCCATACAGAATAAAAATGAAATAAATCAAATCTAAAAGAAATATATAATATAATAAAATTATAACATTTCTCTTTCCTTTAGTTACTTTTCTTTTAAACTTTCTCTATATACTAATATTTTTCTGAATGTAAAGGTGAAATCTAGATGTAAGGATATAGTCATTAAATGGTCATATTTACATTATCCGTACACACACAAATATATTTTGATTAGTATCTGAGATGTTATTTTGCCTCAGGTAAACACTTTATATAAAATATAATCATGAAAAAAGTAACAGGAAATGCTGTCAATGGCAGGGCTGTTTATCTATTGAAATCAATAATTCTGCCTATTAAATGTTTTCTGTGCAGTTTGGTTGTTCACTCTGATCTCCACGTGAAGTAGCAAACTGGTGTGCATCTTAGGGGATGTAAAAATTATTAAATTTGTTATCTCTTATTATGCAAGATTCCTTCAATAATTGGCCATTTTTCCAATCCACAAAATAATAGTAATCATAATACTTTGAAGACAATCTCAAAGGTGAAATGAAGGTAAGCGGGTGAAAATGAAGGTAAGTTATTAGTCCCATGATTCTCATCATGTTCATTTCATTGCACTATCACTTAAGGATTCTTTACACATCAATTTAGGAAATGCAGCCTTTCCCCCCTAGTCATTATTGATATTACACAATTGAAAGAGATTTCACTATAACACAACTAAATAAGTAGTCAACATAGCATGTAGTTTAGCATTGTTTTGCAAAGATCATGTTGGTTTGTTTTTTGGTGTTTGAACAACATTAATAATTTATAATTGTGAATTATTTAGTTTTGGTTTGCTATAATCCCTTCACCATTAGCATGTTCTTCTATCCTTCAAACTTACCCCATCTGAGGTAGAATTTAATTGAAATCTTTGAGAAATTACATAGTACCTGAAAGAGTTAAAGAGCTAAGTACATTTAATCTGTATTTCATACTCTTAAGCATCTTGCTAGGCAATACTCTCCCTTTCATAATTTGGAATATAATATTAATATATATTGCATGAAGGGTTAATATCTAAGGAATTTTATAGCAGGATTCTAGAAAGGAAGAGTATTTGTACAGAAGGTAGAACATTTACTGTTTCAAGTGCCAAAACTGAAAAAGTAATATCAGAAGTAAAACATAGCAGAGGAAAAGAGAATTTCCAGAATAGAATTTGGATCTAAAATCATCAATTACCAAGAGACAGAAAGAGAAAGGGAGAGTAAAAGAAAGAGAGACAAACAGAAAAAAATGATAGTAATTTCTAGACAGAGTAAGGAGCATGGGCAAAAACATTATCTATTAAAACAGTCTTGCAGCTGAGTTTAAAAAAGATAAGTAATTCATTCAAAAGTAAATTTTGTGAATGTTTGTTTAATTTTGATAATGCATGAATCAATAACACATACTTTATAAGTTTTATTTATGTGATTTATTTAGTAACCTCTGAAATTAGGAAGTACCATAATATCATTGCATATGAAATGCCATTACAACAATAGAATAATTGTGTGGGTATAATTATATAATTAAAAATTTTCACGAGTCTTTTCTTAAGCTTACTGATGTGCAACTTACATGTAATAAAATTCATACTTTTAGATTATTTTTTTTTAAATAAAGATATACATGTAATTACCATCATGATCAAGATAACAGTTCCACGTCCTATAAATTTTCCCCATTGCCTTTGTGGCCAATCTTTCCACTTCACCCTACTCTAGCTCCTGAGAAACATTGATCTGTTTATGCTTTTCTATTTTTGCAAGCATTTCCGATACTCTTATTTTGTTATTGAACTTTGAGATGTGCAATAATATTCCAAATTAAACTAAAGCATCAAAGTGTTCTTTAAATATTTAAAAGTAAAGTGGTCTCTGATACTTGTTTTATAAACTGACAATATTGGGGTACATGTGTATTTGCTCCCTCTGGCCAATTAGGTCATATGTTGGGATGTATGTATAAGTAAAATTTTGTCAGTATGTTTTGTAATTTGCTACCACAAGTTTGAAATTTTTCTTTTCTTATTGTTAGCCGTCACCACACTATTCATAACATTTACATTTTAATAGATATTTTTTCTTAATAATTTAGTTTGGTATGCTTCAATGATTATTTTCATGCATGAACATAAGTGAACAATCACTGTAAGTAATATCTTTAAATGCTGATGATAGACATTATAAATACATTCTAAATATATATTCGTTTATTTAATGAAATGTGCAGTGACCTTCACAAAAAAAGCAAATGTGATTTTCATGACATAAAAACCACAATGACAATATTAATTATACATGTTTCTAATTAAATAGCTTTCAAATAACTGCTATTGTTATTCTTTAGGGAAAATAGCAAAATACATTTAACTATTAAATGCAAAAACATGAGAATTTAATATGGATAGTAAAGAATTGATAAAAATTGTATTAGGGAATGATGGTAAATTAGTTATTAATTAAACTGTAAATAAGGCTAAATTATCAAAAATTCTATTTAATTTTCTCAGTAAAAGTTACATCTTATTATCTAAAACTCATTCTGTATGTAACAGTATGCATATGCATATATAATCTATTCTAGGTTTTATTTACTAAGTTATAAATACAGCTAGTCTACAATTTATTACAGGAATAAAACCCATTTTTTACAGGTAATATTTCCAATCATAATCAAACTGTCTTGTCTTGAATATATGCCTGTGTCTGTGCTTGTGAAAATGAAAGGGGAGTTAAATTCAGAACTATGGGATCAACTTTCCATTTTGTAAGAAGCCTGTGGAATTCATCCAAGCATGTATCTGCCTAGGATGTCAAAGAAAGATGAGAAATGCCATTTTGTTCTATTCCTGGATAAAACATGAAAATTCAAAGAATGGAAATACGTATTTTGATGATGTGGAAGAAATTGCATTTCTCAAAAAGTTTTTTTTAGTATCATAATGGAAAAAAATGTCTTGTACTGCAATGAAATCCTTAGGCATTCTTCCTTTCACTACTTTGTTATTGGAGAAATACAATTCAAGTTTGGAAAATAAATTTATTAAACATATTTCTACATTGTGTAAATTCATATTAAAGTGCATTGTATATAATTATTTTTCCCAAGAGTAACACAATTGCATACATGTTGACTTATAATTATAATTAAGTAAAAGATTTTCTGGTTTTTAAAAATCAAAGCTAAATCAAACCTTTATATTATTATCCTTTAACATTACATTTCTCTGAATATATTTTTTGTATAAAATATCTAAGGAAAAATGATATCCAACATTTTATATTTAAAAAGTATATCTGACTAATAATAATGATATACATTTAATTAATTATGATTGTCACTTTTATTTTGGTAAGATTTTTCAGTATTCATTTTTCCCAGGAATATAATGTACAGGTTATCCCCAGATTTAAAATGGCAATTGAAAGCAACAGTACTATATTAAAACTGGTAATAAAAATATATTGTGAGATATATAGTACAGGGTAAAGGTGCCCACCAGTCTCAAGAGATAAAGGCTTTCTTGAGATACCCTCTAGTTCATTACAAGGAAGTATGTTGGCCAAATCCCTACATAGTCCAAGAATGAGCCTTACATACCATATTGGGTCTAGAATATATACCATATCTCTTCCAAAAACAGAGTCATGAGGACACATTGATCTTATTAGATTCTCTATCTCTTTCACCAAAGTCTAAAAGTCCCAGGTCACTTGTCTTTTTCCTGATTTGAATTGCCATAAGATTCCTCAAATTCTCTATTCTGATTCTACCTTCATGCCATCGCACTTCTGAAAGCATCTCCTATTTCTCAGTTCCTCACCACTGAAATCCTCTCAGTCTCTTTAACATTTTCCTTTACATTTCTGACCTGATGAAGGACAATATTTAAGAAGAGAACATTCCAAAGAGTGGAAGAAAAAGTACCCAATGTACTCAGCCCTAATATGAAACTAATTTATAGCTTTCATATGAAGGCTATAACCCATTCTCAGTACAGAATATGGGGAAGGGGGCAAGGGAGGGGAAGGGAGGGGGAGGTAGGGTGGAGGGAGGGTGATTGGTGGGTCAACACCTAGAGTGCATCTTGGAAGGGTGCAGGTGAAGTTTAATAAGTGTAGAGTATAAAGATTTGAACACAATAATTAAGAAAATGCCATGAAGGCTATGTTAACCAGTTTGGTGAAAATATTTCAGACTGTATATGGAACCAGCACATTGTACTTCATGATTGCATTATTGTACACAGCTATGATTTAATAAAAAAAAAAAAAAAAAGAAGAAGATGAAGAGGACATTGCTCTTGGGCAGCTTTCTGACTTGGTGGTGATACTCCATTTTCCATAAGCTGTATACCAGCAGGGAAAAAGGTGAAGTGTATTGTTCCTCATTGTGACTTCCAGAATTTTCTCTTTTATCCTTAAAAGTCTTAGATATGTGTCTCATAACATTGCCTAACCCCACAGCGGATGTCATCCTTCATTTCAGTTTGGATCCAAGTTTACTTTTATTTTCTTCATGTCTGTGCCTGTCTTAACTGGGGCAGAGAGATTTTAACCTCCATTTGTATAGTAATTTGGAAACTCAGGTCTTTCAGAACTTTGAATTCCCCTCTTCTCAAATTATTTTCTCTAACTTACCTTAGCTGATTACTGCCATGGTCGTTCCCTAGAACGACCACATACTGTAACCGCTCTTTAACTTAAATTTCATGGATCTTTCTTTCTATCTAATATCTTCTCTTACTGCAATTCATCTCAAGTCATTCTCTCAGATATCCTAAGTACTCATTTATTGTCAGTTGTCATAATTACTCCTTTGTATACATCCTTAATTTTCTTTCCCTTTTTGTAATTTTATTCTATCTTAAACCCAAATGTTTGCCAACTCCATGCTTATACTCATGCAGTCAAAGGTATCTAGACCCAGGCATCCCATAGATACTGGATAATATCAAACTTTTAACATTCCCACTGCACGATCCCAAACTGCTCTTGTTAACACACATGCTGCCAAATTAAATGATAACTTCTTTGTCTATCTTACTTTACTTAGAAGGAGAATTTGACAATGATGAATTCTTTCCCTATCTTAAAACGTAACATTCACTTGAATTTCTAGCAATCACATCCTGTTGTTTTTCTTACTACCTCACTGGTTTCCTCTCTTTGGTCTCCCTTATGGTTTTTCTTTTTCTCCCACAATTCAGAGAATTTGCATAGCAGTTAAGTCAGTATGTGATGAC